>NC_056726.1:1373617183-1373624683 GCF_019279795.1 Protopterus annectens | reverse complement strand
TACAAAACTGGCACATCGTGTTTTTTCTCAAACAACCTAAATAGAGGGCTGGGTTCTGACAAAGTGGAGTGGTGTATAATGCTGTATATACGGTAATATTGGTAAGGGCTCTGATGAAGTGGAGTGGTGTATAATGCTGTATATATGGCAATATTGCTAAACAGAAAATGGTGCATAATGGAGGTGATATGCCACAAGACCAGAATTCTGTTTTATACTGGTTTAGTTGTAAATGCCTGAATATACTGTACCAAGAAAACCCAGCAGTTAGCCTTGTACTGTGAATTGCATTCAGAAGCTATTACCTATCTATCTGTTATGATATATAAACTGACATTCCTTTTCTAGAAACACAAATATGTCCAAAGGCTACAAATCACAGAGTTAAACTCCTAATACCTTACAAAATGGTAATTTTTGCTGCAGAGCATTAAGCCATGGGCTCTGAATTTTTTTTGAAGGAGGAGAGGAGTTGTAAATAAGCAATACTGTATGACAGTACATATGTTAGTGTGCTATTTAATCAACCCCGTGTGCAGTTATAGGAATTGGACACAGCCAATTACCATACTGCCCCAAGGCTTGATTAACCTGCATGTTAAAGTAATCCTTGAGGACATTTCATTGCTTTAGTTATAATTTGGACTGTGTTTACATTTTCTTATACTTTTAAAAGGGTCATCAGGTATGTTAGCAAGTATATTAATACTAGAGTCTTCAGATTTCAAGTTTAATCATAATCCAGTAATAATGTATTTAGGCAAAAAGCTAACAAAAATAGGACATTATCAAACATTTTTCTTGTAGATACAACACACTGCGGGAAGTCAGGCATTTATGACCAAATGAGCAGGACTAGTTATGGACATTTATATGACTCTCACGGAATGTTGTTTATTGCTGTACTTCAAGAGATTATTTTAGGTCCATTTTTTTTTCTACATCTTGATTTTTCTTAATGCTGTCTGTAAAATCAGACAGGCAAATGATGCAAATGCTATCCATACTGCCTCTGTTATAACATATGGTTCATATGCTAATGACTGTTAGTTATCACAGAGCTCATATCTAGTACTGAACATTAGGCAGCTTTTTTTAAACTGTACTACATCTGGGTTTATTGTAATAAAGGAACATAAGACATAAATATAAAAAGGGCAAGAAAAATAGACCATCAGTTTGCTTGTTGTCTGTGCTGGTACCTATATCATTAACTATCGCTATTTCCAGAACAGAATGCAAAAGAGATTTCCTTACAAGTTAGAACAGTTTTGTTTTAACATGTTTTATGTCAGAGTATATTCTTATAGTTCTGTTTTTAATACACCATAATAACATATATGTCTGATCACTAATCTGGAATTATTTAGGAATCATGAGGCCACTGGAAGATGAAGGGTGGAGGAGCAGGCTGAGGGACAAGAGTGGGTGATGCCAAGGGCCACCAAAATGGTTCATATTGGGCTTCATAACAGCTAAGGTTGATACTAAATATTCCTGGTGATTCTTTACAGTTCCTTATTTGCTTCACTCTGTATATGTATTACAGAACTCTAGCACTCTGCCAAAGTAATTCTGTCTTTTGGAAATAATTTCCCTGATAGACCACAGTTCACTGCATCAGACCTTCTTAAATTCCTTGCCATACTGTGCCAATTGTTGTATAACAAATGCCAGTGTCTGCTGTTGCAACTATATGACCAGCCACTGAATGAGCAGTGACACAACATACACAAGGATGGCAAAACAGATGTATACGTAAAGCTGCTGCCTCGCCAGATAAAACACAGCAGCGTGTATTGAACTGATGGATGTCGCTTGTCAGTAGTACATTTTATTTATTTATTTTACATTTGTTGCATAAATAAATAATGTTTAAACATAATGGAAATCATACAAAAGTTTGCACCTCGTTCTCCAGTACTGAGGTTATTTCTTAACGCATTATATATAATGTATTGCACTATGTAAAACTGTCTGCAATCATCTAAATGCATGGTACCAAAAGCATTGTCAACTTACTGTGAGTTGTACAACACATGTATACAAAGTGTTTGAGCATATAATACATATCAGCTTGGATGCATGCACTAAGGCTGGGAGCATTTCCACCATCAGCACATCTGTGATCTGTGGTTCTGTCTGTCATTTAGTAACGCATACTCTACACTCTGTTTGTGCAGCAGTCATCACTTTGTTTTCTGTTTCTACAGAAGTTGCTATGCAGGTCTCATTAAGTCTATGCTGGCACATAACTTACTTCAAATGTACACCAAATAGTGAGGATGTAGCATTAGTCTCCTTTGTATATGACCTATGTAATTCACAAGTACCTACCATTTCACCGACTACATTCATTACAGTCACTATAATATTTAAGGCTAATTTACTGGCTCAGTATCTAGCCAGCTTTCATTTTTCCTACTTAGGCTTACTTGTTGGTAACTACTGGCATGCAGTCACATAATATTACTTTTGTTCAATATGAAATTGCATGAATGCAGTACTGAGTTGATTTATGTATGCATTTTTAGATGACCAGGTATTACTCCACATGTGACATGGTATCTGTACCTGTGAATTTGGTACTGACATTAACTTGAAAGAAAGTAGGCAAATCTGTTTGAGACAAAAGTCAAGCTGTGAATAGAAAGTTCTTGATGTACTTGATGCCAGCACTTTTCTTTGTAGATTACGCCTAAACGATGCCTATGCTATGATTACAATAATCAACATTTTCACAGTCACTTACCCAGACATTTGTCATCTATGAAGGCAGGACATAAATTCCAACTTATTTTTCAGAGTAACACTGTAAAATAATTGTTATGCTCTAGTAAACATAGTGTCTTTCTTTCCATTCTTTTTTCAGCTGTTAAGGAATTTTGAAATTCCACTCATGTTCATTTTAAATATTTCATGAGTGTCAGAATACTGAATTAGAATTAATAAGTGCTCATTATAGTGTCTGTCAGTTAATGATTTCCACCAAGGAATTTAAGAATTATTTGTAATATAAAATTGCTATTGTGTGGTTTCTTACTCTCTTAAGTTTGCTAATAAGTATTCTAGCCGTGCAAGATATAAAATCCTTGAACTTAACCCATAATATTACTATCAGAATTAAATGAGCCTGAGTTATGCTATATTTCATGAGCACTTCACACTTTTACTCAGAATTTCAAGTGCTTCATACAATTATGCCATCATAATGTGCATGCTCTTTGCAAAAACATTGTGGATTGTGTTGTCTTAAGATTGTGGATGTAGTGTGCTGGGCTACTTTTCTTGACTCCCTGCATTTTGAATAAAGCTGATTCCCTGCAATCAATCTGATAAAGAGTCTTAACAAATCAGTAAACTCAAAAGAGCAGCCTTAGCCACACATAATCAGATCCATCACCTGAAATAATTGCTGTGACAGTCAAATTGGGAAGGAAGACAAACAGAAATTAGCAAGATATACCTGCAAATATGGTCTGTGACATTCAAATCTTTTTCTGTAACACCCTGCGAGTTTTTGCAAAGACAGTTTGAATGCCTATCCATCCATCTGCAACCCTTTTCCCATTTTTGCACAAAGGGTCAGGGTATCACTTCAAAAGTGACAATCATCTAGAGACAAGGTTTACAACACTGGATGACTAGCCCTGCCACTGTAGTTTATCCATACCACACACTCACATGTACACTCACACCTACAGTCAATTTGTAATGTCCACTCCACCAATGCATATCTTTGGAATGTGGGAGGGGAAAAAAGCAACTGGAAGAAACCTACAGAAACACAGGGAGGACATGCAAACTCCACATAGAATACACCCCAGCCAGGAATCAAACCAGGGAAACTCTTGCTGTGAGGTGATAATGCTATCCACTGTACCATTGTGCCACTCATTTTGAATGCTTATACTGAGCAAGATGTTACTCAAATGGCAATATGATGTTTTTTTTTAATCCTAGCTCTGTCAGCCAAGATGGAGTATGTCACAGGGACAGCTTATAACACTGAAAGGATTCTCACAGGATTTCCTTAAAACATAAGACCAGATCATGTAGTGGCCACCCTATAGTATTTGCATTCTGGGCTTAAAACCAGCTAGTAATAATATCTAAAATACTGCTAGTTAGATAAATTAAAACAATGCCCATGCATCAATTAGGAAAACATCTTTTAACTGGAAATGTGTCTTCTGTCCTGTCTCTATAGTAAAATGTTGATGCTACCTCTCACTTCACAGAGCTCTTTGCACACATTTTAACAAGAATCCCTTGTAACACAAGGTCAAGTGAAAGGTCAAGTTCCAGAGGGTAAGTTGAAAGGACAAGCTCCAGAATGGCTAATCAGGGACATGGCAAAGCTATGCCCAAAAGACTGCTAGTGAAGAAAGCTTGTTAAATCTACATTTTCTTCAAAACCATCTCACCTACAAACTGTTAAGAAATGCATTTACTGCTATAATAAGGGAAATAAAAATGCTTACATAAATTGTAGAAATGGATACACAATAAATAACATACATTTCTAGTATCAGTCTTACGCTAACTGCGGCAAAATAATCAAAACTATAGGCAAAATTGTCCCTTTCCTATGGATCTGCTCCCTAATATATATATATATATATATATATATATATATATATATATATATATCTCCACTGATAGTACATGAACACTCTGGAATCACTTTGTGGACAGTACCTGCAAAATTATCTCACCCTCACCTTTTATTCCCATAAGCCCTTGCAACCGTATCCTCAACCTTACCTTAAATCAGAAGACTAGAGCCTTTTCATTAGTACTGCCAAAAAGTAAGAAAGATGGGCCCCCTTTACTGAATAGCATTGTAATAACTGTAGAAAACATTGAACACTGAGAGTTAGCATTCTTGTTTGCAAGGAAGACTACAAGAACATAATGGCAATCTATAAACAATGTCATTCATTAGCCCTTAAGCAAAGTGATGGAAAAAGTAATCTGTAAACATACAGTGAACTACTTACAACAAGATGGAAATGGCATTGACATGACACTTGTCACCCTCATTTATCTTGTCTCTCTTAATCTGGGCCATGGGACGCTAACAGCTGTTACAGTCAAAGAATCACCTAATGGTTTTAACACTGCGCTCCGCAAGGCATCGCTCCTCTCATCCCACAATGATTTCTACATTTGGGGTACAATGCATTCTCCAAAGTGTCTGCAGGAAGATGGCTGCTCAACATCAGCAATATACCACTGCCTTCTAATTTTATGTTATCGTTCAACTACTTCCTTGGTTTGATGCAAATTCACTTGAACGAGATGACAGAGTTGTCACTCTAGACTTGTGATAGCTAAAATGTACTACAAAGGATTATATTATTTCATCTTTGAAAGTTGATAGGAAAGAAGTTCAAAAGATCTTTGCAAAGCAGGTATAATGATGGCTACTGCATCACAGAATGCTATATGCTTTGAATGGGATTTGTAGATGATATTATACATAATGTACAGAGTATTATGACTTGCCGTCTGGGCAGAACTGGGTTATTAAATGTTCAAGAAATATATGTGAAAAAAAATGAGGTGAATTTCTTGAATAACCTACTGGTTGTGATTGTAGTCTCATTCATAATGTTTTACAATACATGACATGTTAGCTGCCATTTTTGTGACAATGTGCACTGTACTACAACTTCCAAGGCATGCACAAAACCATACAATGCTGCAGAATCAGTGGTCAGACTCAATAAGTTATGTGTCATTCACTTACTAAAAATTATTCTTAACTACTGTCTCATGTGCTCCTACTGTTTAAAAAGAAATGAGAAAGGCTATATGGCATAGAAGATGTATGTCAGCTCTTAAATCTATAAGATGATTTGCAGTTCATTTTACTTTTGACTGCTGTCTGTTTGATAGGCTTGATTAGTATTATAACAGTGAGGGTCACTCTATAACAAACTTGGCACAGTGAAGTTCTTAGACATGAATCTTGCTATTACAGGGTCCTCTTTCCATTTCTGTAACATAGTCAGGGCACTCCATGTATTACAATGTGGAAATTACAGTCACATCCAATGTCTCTAGTCTTTAACTTGTGCAAGTGACATGAGGTTTGAGACTATACAAACTAAAAAGTAAGAAATGATTCTAGACATGCTTGCCTTGCATTAAAGGAGAATTATAATCTGTAACATAAACTATTAATATAACTGATTTCTTAATAAGTTGCAAGAGTAGTTAATTATCTTGACATTCACTAAAACTCTTGTATCAATTAATTTTCCATCAGCTATATTCTCTCTGTTGTGGCCTGGACTTGCCACTATTGGTTGTATTTTTTCATTCCTTCTTCTGCATACTTAACCTCTGATTCACTTGTTGTACCTACAGCACTTCTAGCTCCCCTGGAAAGAAGGCTTCCTTTGGAATCTTGCAGGTTGCATTGCTGAAGTTGATTTTTTTTTCTCCCCAGTATACCCTGTTTCTTCACTTTTATGTGTACTAATCTCTGAGTAGCCTTCCCATGTTCACTGCAATCTGGAACTCATCTTTTAACCATTGTGACTAATCAGTTAAAGAAACAGAACATCATCCCTCTGCAGTGTAAAAAGACCGGCTTTACAAATAGTCATGCTTTTCTTTCTGGCTAACCATACTATTACCCACATTCACCCTACACTTTGTTCAACCTTATGTAAAAAGACCCAGTCCTTAACTGAGATATGTACTATTTATGCAGCAGTATCTATATTTCACTACAGAGCATCAAATGAATTATGGTTTTCCTAAAAGCAGCTCACCCTAATTTGTATAGCAAATGTAGAACTTTCTAAAGATATAAAAAATTGGAGATGTAGTAATGCATTAATGACTTACTCTTCACTCTTAGATGATAAATATTTCCCATTATGTTGCATTCACCCCAGTCAGCATTATGTCTTCTAAGTATTGTTAGTAACTCCTTTGTCATACCAGAGATTGGCTGCTTCAGGTTAGCAGAACAGTATGCAAACTGGTGATGCGGCATTTATTATTTACCATTTGTTTATCATGTGAGTGCTCAAGGTCAAAGGGGAATCTTTAGACTTGACCTGCATCAACGGCAAATCAGATACAACTACAGATGTAATTATTAGATCCACATGGTCTACAGCAGTGCCCTGAATGTGCTAGCAATAAAGAAGTGACATTTCCTCATTTCTATTCATAATAATGACTGCAGAAATTAAAGACTAACATTTCTGCATCTTTAGAATTGCTATTCGATTGATTTTATCCACTAAGTCACAGAAGCAGTACATTTTATACTTTCATAATTTACTGGAAAACTGTAGCCATACATAGATTTGTATGTTAATACCCAGGAGAAGGTGCATGCATGCAGCCATACAGTATAAAGAAGGGCATTGTAGAAATCATTCTTCTGAGTGATTTTTTTTTCTGATGAATATCTTAAGCGGTAGGTTATGGTGACCTCATATATTCACAGTTCTGTTCAATTTCTTTGCAGAA
>NC_056726.1:1373534683-1373612183 GCF_019279795.1 Protopterus annectens | reverse complement strand
ATGTAAAACTACTTGTAGGGATACGTTCAGTGGAAACCCTCACAAGGAATGTGGAAAGTTTTGAAAGGGAAATTGTTTGAATGCAAAAAAAATGTTTAACATGAAGATTAAGGCACACAAGGTCAGTATGACGTATTTCCATAAGAACAAGATACTTGATTAAAGTGAGACACAAAAAATACAAGAAATGGAAAAAAAGGTTGAACTACAACTTTGAAAACTGAAATAAACAAGCTGAAAAAACAAATTAGGCATAATGTGAGACATAATCAAGAAAATTTTGAAGACAATTTATAAAGATATTGAGTATAATAGGAAACCATTTTAAAATACATAAGATGTGGAAGGAGTAAAGACATACAAAATGATAAACTGAGTCAATTCTAAATTTTATTCTCAGACACAACATATTATAGATATATTTACAAAATCTTATGCAAAAAGTTTTTCTCCACAAAATGCGTAATAAGTTGTCCTACTGACATTGAGGTAACCTCACATAGTGAAATCAAATTAGATTGCATTGCAAAAGAACTGTTTAAATTTGGTGGAGACAAAATTATTAATAATGACCTGAGAACACTTCAGCAAGAACTTACAGTGCCATTATATTTATTATTTACTAGGCCACATAAATGTGAGAAGATTCCTCAACACTAGAAGCATGCAGTTATTAAACCTGTCTTTAGGGGAAAGGACAAACCAGAGTAACACACACCTTTAAATCTAGCTTCATGTTGTGAAAAAATAATAGAAAAGGTAATATTGGATAATTTATTGTCAGAATTGAAAAGGCTGGGACTTGAAACCATATATCAGCATGCATATTTTGAAAATAGATCTATTATCACCTATAACATGATGTGCTATAATAATATAATGAGAGCTATTAATGAAAATTGTGTTGTGATGTAATTTATATAGATTTAACTTCATCTTTTGATAGTCATACACAAAACACTGACCAATATATTAGAACAACTAGGTATTGATGTACTCTTGATAAGATGGATAGCTGCATGGCTGACATATAGGACATGGCAAGTATCATACAGCGATTGGGGAGGTGAAATTCTTGGTTACAGTCAAGGTGTCCCACAGGGCTCTGTCCTAATTCCATACTTGTTTAGATTGTATCTCTCAGAAATATCTTTTTCATCTGAGGTTTTCTACAGTCTGTATGCAAATGACTTGAAATTGGGTACACTGATTACATGTGTAACAGACAGGGCATGTCTGCAAAATGACTTGACTAAATTGACCATTTGGGCACAGGAGAATAAGATGTTGATAAATACAACAAAACTAAACATATGCGATTTGGGAGACAAACTGAAAGGTGAATATTTAATGCAGCACACGGTGATTGAACCTGTTGATTCATTTAAGGACCTGGGTATATGGGTATATCCAGCTATGAATTTTTCTGATAATATCAACCAATTTGTTAATGACAGTTCTACAACTATAGGTTGTACAAAATGATTTATAAAGTCTAAGACATCATGAAATGATGAAGTAATTGTTTGTTAGTTACATTAGACCCAAACTTGAGTATGGAATAACAATATGGAAACCTTATAAGAAAAGAAGCAAAAGTAAACTGGAAAGAATACAGAAGAAATATACTGAGGACATTCATTCATGTGAAAATTTAAATTATGAAAGACTAAAACATTTGACCTTGTACAGAGTCTTATATAGATATTTAGGAGGAGAATTTATTCAGGTTTACATGACATTTAGAGAAAACTACCTCTGAGGATGTTTTGGTTTATCAAAAAGTAGCAGAGAATCACCAGGCAGCCTGTGTAGAAGATTCTTTAGGAATGAGAATTGTACTAATTTGTTCTTGGAGAAAGCAGCTGATGCTTGGAATAGACTACCAAATTACATTAAAGCAAGCACTAGTTTAGATATTTTAAGAAGAGCTTCGACACTCATTATGAGAACAACTGTTCTGGTATATTGGTAGGCTAAAGGGGCATTAATGTATGTTTTCACATCAGTATAGGTAAAGTTGTGCTAAACATATTTACACTCTTACAACATCACATGGTGGGATGGACTGAATAATGATGAATACACCCTCCTTGTCCTTTATATTTCCCTGCATAGTGCTTGTCAATGTGTACCTTCTTGTTTCGGGCAGTCCATACTTGATGCATCTGATCTGTCTCCAACCTCTCCATATTTCATTTTATCCACTGATTTACACTTTATTTATGTGCCTGTTTGTGGACTAGATAAGTGGCTGTCGTGGGACCTTTTTCAGCAATGACATGTGTTTAGCATTTAAAAACCATTAAAACAGATATCAACTATCACAAAAACTGTTCTAATATGTTGATTACACAAAGGTAAAGAGTACTGCATGTAGAAAGGACACTTCTTTTTGAATAACAAATACTAAGTACTATCTTTTAAAGAAAACATATACTTAATGCCATATAAATGACTGGAATTTTAATACCTGCTTATATATATATATATATATATATATATATATATATATGTGTGTGTGTGTGTGTGTGTGTGTGTGTGTGTGTGTGTGTGTGCCATTTGACCATTATCTCTGTGGCACATTTGTGTACCTCAGAAACATTAGTCAGTAGTTAAGTTACATTTTTTTTGTTTATATTATGGCTAATATTCCTCCTTTCATTCCTCTTTCTTTCTCTTTCAGATAATTTTTCTGTCATACACAGTGGCAGCCACATATCATTCAATACATACCAGAGATATAAAACCCATCTCACAAAACGTGATCACAAGAGAATGTTGTGAATCTTGTAGAATGCCAGTGTTGCTTTGGCCAGTTGAAAACAGGCATCAGTAAGGATAGGTAGTGCTGCACTAAACCTACAATGAAAGGAAACACTTCACAAATAAAGGTGAGGCTCTCAGCTTGCTATCTTTATTACAGCCCCCCCCCCAACCAACACTAGTGACCTAATATTGAGTAGACACCCAGAAAGCTGAATAGGACTGAATGGCCAAAGGCAAGTTCACCTATCTCTGGAGAAGGTCTCGGATTTTGTGACACAATGCATGCTCTACCAGAGGCTGCAAAGATGCATCAATGTCTTGCAAGCATGTGTCTGCACAGTGGGGAAGACAGAGATCAATCCATCATGAGCTTGGACACAAATAGGCATGTGATTAGATCACTGCATGCCACTTCCCTCAGGGAACTTTAGACTATATGAAAAATCCCTGTAGTCAGGAGTGGGTGACATAGGATTGGTGTGACGCAATCTCCTCTCCTTTCTCTGTAAAATGGATGAATGGTTCACCAGCTAGTGATCTCTGTCGGGGGGGGGGGGTAGTAAGCCAGTGGGTCAAAGTGAAGTGAAAAGAAGAAGAGGCACTGATTATCTGCAGATAAACATTCTTGCTATACCCATCATCTGCTAATAGTCATCTTTGAAAAGGTGAGCAGTTTAAAATGTAGAAAAAAATGACTATGGCAGCGATAGTCTGCTTTAGGAGAACCTTATCACCAAAGTTCTGCCTTATTAGAAATACAAAGAACTGTTCTCTGCAACATTATTTATGACTTAAGGAACAGTAATAATAATAATAATAATGTTGTTGTTGTATCTTTCGGCTTTTCCCAGTTAGGGGTCACCACAGTGGAACTCCGGTCCGCTAATGATTGGCAGTAGATTTTTTTATGTGCCGAGTTGCCAGCCCTGATGCACAACCTTCAATGAAGGTACGCCCATTCACGCCTGTATCCAAACAGAAGACGCTCTAGCTGAGAATCGAACAGGACAACGTCTTACTGTCACGCTACAATTAGTTAACCTACAGTGCTTGAATACCTTAGTTTCTTTAAAGTAACTTGAAAAAATATAAACTGTAATATGAAATAATTTCATGCAGTTTCATGTGTTTTGAAAAGCTTTAGTTTTCTTTCACACTTTCAGAGGCAACGTTAGAATGCATGTTTTTTTTTTATTAATTTGGAATGTAAAAAAAATATGAATATAGTTAGAATGTGTTCTGCAGTGGTCAGATTATGTATGATATCAGAGTTGTGGGCCCAATGACAATATATTCACACATATTTTGGTTCTATGAATCAAATATCTCTGAAACAGATTTCACCTGAAATGCCTAAGAAAAAAAAAAACAGTAGTAAGTGGTTTTTCAATGAACAGTGAACAAGAATGACCCTTATGCATCCTATAAGCATATAGATCTGGTGTAAATATAGCAATATGAATTCCTGAACCCCATTCACCGGGGTCACTTTTCTTAGAACAGATGAAGTGTACTTCTTTATGGGAAGACACTTTGAAAGCTTTTATGTAATTCATTTTTCACCTGTAGTTTTTCTAAAACAGTACAAAGTTTCAAAAGGTAACAGAGGGCTTTTTTTTAAGACTGCACACAACTTCCTGATTTACTGTTTTATTCAGAAAGTGTAAGAATGCCATTCTTGATCCCACAGAATGGGACTGTAATTTTTTTCAAAACTAATATTAAACCACGTTAAAGTATAATATTACTGGTGATTAACTACTAATGTAAGTGTTGTCTGTATGAAGTACTGTCAGCACAGATTAATATAATTCAGTCTAACATGACCCTGCTAGGTCGTTTTGCATTTCAAAATGTATGACAGACTGTGAGATGTATTAATTCCCATCAGCATTAAACAGGTCTTGCTTAATGTTATTCCAAACACAAATTTGAAATATTGTCCTTTGTTGCACCGTGAATGCAGTGCAAGCTACGCTATTGTTATTATGAGACATTATACAGTAGCATAAGCAATGACAAGGTGTGAAATTACACAACAAATGTCACATCTGGAATGTTATACTGCCTGCAGCTGAAGGCCACAGGCGGCTGCAACCTCAGGTGGGACATTATCTCAGTGTAAATTTACACTTCTCAGTTACTTAATTCAATCATAAAAATGTTTGTGATGGATCACTGGCAGAAAAAAATCTAAAGAGACTCAACTGAGCTCATACAGGCAACAGTGACATTATGCTTCTGTGAAAAATGAAATGTCACAGTTGTAGGAAACAAACAACCGATTACTGAATTTCATCCAAGCAATGCGAGGCCTGAAAAAGGGACATGGCAGAAAAGTTCTAATTAATAGGCTAAATGTAATCTTAGGCAATATCATTCAGTTATAGTATATTCTGTGGGATGGATTAGTAAATTACAGATGTAATGGATGGCAGTACTCTTTCATGTTTTCACCTATCAGCAAAATCCACATCATTTAAGAAAGGTTAAGGAACAAAAATACTTGTGTTGCCATCAACAGATGAAGGACACTTGGCTGCTAATCTCAGCAATACACTGGTAAAAAAGGCTGACATTTGGTTTTCCTACACCATGTTAAACTCATACTGAGTAAGAACACAACCTGCTGTGTTTAACTCTCCAATACTGAACTTCCAGATCACTATTATATTTCTTCATGTTTGTGTTACTGTGGAGCTGCTATATGTAATTTTGTGGAACTTGCTTCTCAAATGTGGGTGCAATAGCCTTTCTCCCAGCTACAGACACTTAATTTTATTTATTTTTATCAGGCTTAGTTTCTGATGAGTTGAACTCGACAGGTTTAGATTATCATGGAACTGAAACTCAAGAGTTGTAATGGAAACTTGACACTTTAATATAATTGAAAGAGAAAAATATGCAAGTGATGGTCTGTTATCAAAACAAAAGGCAAATAAGAAACTGATTCAGCTTCCATCTACAGAGGCATACCATACACCTAAAATGTACCACACTTTCCCAACTGCCACAACAGGTGTTTGTTGAAATCCTCAGAACAGAAAGGCTAAAAGTTTGTATATAGAAAATATATATACTAACTGCAATGTTGCATTTACCTCTGAGTATTCCGCCCACTACAAGGTACTTATGGGTCTACTTCTAAATTCCAAAGTTTCAAAACTTCAAATTTCTGATGGATGAGACCATAAGATCTAAGTTTTGAAACTTTGAAATGTAAATAAAAAATAAATAAAAACAAAAAAAATCTTTTTTTAATGTTTTTGCATAGGGGGCAAGCCCCCTGCACCCCCACGTCCCCTGCTATTTAAGTACACCGATTCCAAGATTGCACTACAGAGAGGAAAATGGTAAATATACTGTACGTCGATCTCCATTTAAATGGTTTAAAGTTTCAAAACTTCATTCTTATTGTCTCGACCATAAGAAATTTGAAGTTAAAAACTTTGAAATTTAGAAGTAGACTCACTTGTATACATAAATACTAGGAGTTGTGGGGTACAGGGGAATAAAGCCTGCCATGCAATTGCTTTAATGGCATTAAAATTAGTTTTAAAGTTCAGTTTGATTGCTTGACAATGATACTTCATTTTGTATATGTTGGAACTGCAACTATGGATCTTGCACTTGCAAAGGCTATACTAAAAATATGGCTGATATTGTTGAGACATCTGCAAGAAATCAAGTCTTGGCCATGTCAAAGTGAAAAACCTGTGTAGTACATGTTGCATAGTACCATTAATGGACTCATTATACTTCAGTAACTGGGTGAGCCTTGCCGACACAAAGGTTTCTTTGCAGAAGCAGGAGCACTCTTTGTTTATGACCCGTATTGCCACATTTTTGCACTTTAAATCACATTTTTTTTGCATTGTGCTGTTTTACTACATAAAATACATCTTTTTATCACATTCATTGATTAAATGATAATTTTTTCCAAAAAAATAACAAGTCTTTGGTTAACTCTGTATTTCACAAAACCCCTATTATCATTAACATTAATAATACTAGACACGTCCATAACATTAATGCAACACCCCTTCACTGGCACAGTAATCAAGGATCCTCAATCCTCACCACTGGCAACAGTGGGGAATGTACACACTGGGAGGATGACAAGTGCACACACAGTAAAGTGCAATTTCCCTTAAGAGCACACAGAGATCACAGTCAGTCTGCGGCTGGTTTTTCCCTCGTCCTTCAGATTCCCAATAGGACTTCCCGCTGGCACCACTATAGGGTTGAGATCTCAGCTGAGTGGTCAAGCCAAAACCTCCAGCACCCTATCTGTCCAACCAGTGCTTCGTGTCCCTGCCCAAGTAGCTGACACACACACACACACACACACACACACACACACACACACACACACATATACACACACACCTGGGAAAGGCTGGCACAGGTTTACTAGCTATGCCCCCAGACTATAAGGTAGTGCCAGCTGCCACCAGCCAACTCTTTATCAGCTAATCTAAGGCCCTTAACAACAATAACAAAATCCTACTGTGTAATGTTACTAATAATTCAAATGGTAGTCTGACCAAGAGCAATGCTAGTTAGGAGTGGCCATTACAGTGTCATCAAATAGATATGCAAGTACCCTAAGAACTTAAATATCTCTACCAGCCACAATTACAAGGTTTAAATATATTTAATAATAAAAAAAACAAGACAATACTAAATATGTATTCACAGTGACTTCAGAATTCAAAATCAGAGGAAATATTGAAAACAACATTGCAGGACAGTCGCAAATAAATAAAGAAAACATCTAGCTATACTTTACTATATTCCTATCTGAACCTAAAAGAGTTACTATGCCCTAAAAACTTAACTTACAGAACAGCATGCAGGCAGAAATGCAGAAGGTGGTGATGAGTGGATGTTTCCAGATCAAAGATAAAATACAAAATGCACAGTCTCTCTCTCTCTCAAAGAGTTCTTAAATTAATATCAAATATTACTGCTAGGTTAGCTTGGATGACATCACTTGTCAGCTGACTTTAGTTCACAAGCTAACCCCCTATTGTAGCATTTGCCATCTCTTTATGAAAATACACAGACAAAGGCTTCTGCTCAGAGCTGTGCAGCTGCTGGAAGTCATAAAGCAACAAAACACTTCCACATCTCAATCTTAGCAATTACTTCTCTTTCAAGACAATATAAAAAACCTCTAGCTCTAGACATTGTGTATCCTGTTGCACTGAAACTGAGAGATAGCATCTCTTGTTTATGACACAATTATAAAGTAACGTAACCTCAACTATTCTTAAGTTTTGCAAGTTAATCTTCTATGTTCCAGCAGGGTACACTGTGTATACATCTTTGAAGCTCAATTCTGAACAAGACCTGTTCAACAGACTTCTGTATTAGCAGTTTAATATATACACAACACACAGTTCCAATATAATGGCAAAACAAGCAATTGCATCATGCTGGTATTCACAAATGACATATAACTATTTACAGATTTCAGACAGCTGGGCTGGCAGTATCTCCTTCTGGTACATATCTGTATAAATCATATTAATATTCACAAATGACATATATAATTATTTACAAATTTCCAGACAGCTGGGCTGGCAGTATTTCCCTTTTGTCACAATTATTTTCTATTTTTAGTATTAATCCATATTCCCATCTGCCAGTCCATAGTCCTCTTTCAACATATATTTTTGTAGTGTCCATTACTTTTCACATATAGTTAACAAATGTTCTTTCAGTTCTTTTGGTTCAACTTCAGTTGTAAACTGGATCATTATTCTTTTTTTGTCTGTAAAAAGCTTGCACCACATATTCTGACCATGGATAAATATATTTCTTTTGTTCATATGCACCAAAAAAAAATTTCCATGGCCTGCCCAGTCTAAAATATCAAGTCACATAAAGTCTCTTTATTAAGTGAAATAAATGCCCTTACCTCTTTTGCTTTGACACTCAGAGGTGCTATGACAGATTCCTAAACCTCATACCTGGCAAACCTTTCTTGTTTTGTACTGCTCACATGTACTGTATACTTCTTTCTGTTTCTTTTATTTCTTATTTCTTCTTTGTTCATTCTACAACAGTTTGTGCATAAGTTTTTGTCTCTGGAGATTTTTCTGGCACAATCTCCATCTCCTTTTTCTTCTTCTATTTTTTCCATGATGTCACTCCATGAAATTTCTGCTCCATTTTCTGGCTCACTTTGGTTTACCATTTCCTCCAAATAATCATCCCACAACCCCCCTGAATGGAGGGTTGTAATTATGCATTTTTCAGAGGTAACTGTCTTTCCTTCAAACAATCTAATCTGAAAGTTTTCCTCTGAATCCATCTCTGTTTCAGCTACAATCTCCTTTTCCTTCACAATCTCCTTTTTCCTTCAATGTCACTGTTTTTTCTGCACCTACATCATCACAAAAAGTCTAGTAGCGATTCTGCCACTTCAACTACATTTTCAGTAACTTTCATTTCGATTTCAGCACAAGCTGAATCAGCCATGTTTTCTTCCTGTTCCTCCAGGCCACGTCTGTGCCTGGAACTGGAACAGGAAGTCTGCTGTGTCACACACAAATGCTTCCCCCACTGCCAGTACCAGAGTAGGGGAAGTTCCCAGATGGTCTGGCCAAATGTTCCCTAGTAATACAAATGCCAGCTCATGTCTCTCCTGAAAAGCAGCTTATAGACTTGTGGGACTAACCCGGTCAACAAGAGTTAAATAAAATTATATTTAGTTCAGCACATCTACTTCCTTTGCAGTTTCAACTGAGACCCTCAACAAAGTAAGCAACTGATTATTACCATCTACGGTACCACATACAGAGGTCTCGTACAATTATAGACAGACTTAGACAAGATTTCAAAGAAAATTAAGTTCCTTCTATTTTGATCATTTGAATATAATACATTTACATAGAAACATGCATTTTACAGGAATTTCTGCAAGAAAAGTCATCACCCATAGGAATTTTCTTCATATGCAGACATGCAATGTCTTGATTTATGCTTCTTCTGTAGCTAAGGATGAAAGAAGCCCTTCAGATTGATCGCAGGAGACTGGTGTCACTGCTTACAGGGCTATGTCAACTGCCATCCTGAGGGGCTTGAGGTTCTTTAATCCTTTACCCACTTCCCTGCCCTACCTTCCACACTTGCTACTTATATTAGATGGCAACTACTGTCTTTTGAACCATGTCTCCCCTAAGGGAAAGTCAGTAAAGAATGACATCCCACTTCAGATGGGCATGTCCATCCCTCCCTGCCAACCCATCAGTCAGCAAAGCTTCTAATTAAATCCACGTCTACTAGGATGTGACTAGGACTTTATCCCTCTACTCCACCTGAGTGGTCTAACTTAATCAGATTTAGATAAATAAACAAAAAAAGAAGTGGGGCAGAAAATTGCGGTTATAAGAATAAAAATGCTATTCATCCATTATTTATCTTATTTACCAGTTTTGTGTAGTTAACATGAACAACAGCAATCAGTAAAAACTTGAATTGCTGGTTTGTAGACACTTATTCAGAACACATTGTCACAGCAGGATAGACCTTTAAAAAATCCTTGCTAAATCACTGCAGCAACATGGTAAATTGCAGCTGTTACAGATTAACTCAGCTGCTCCACTTCTCCATTACCCTAGTGTCACTTCTGCAAAATGATGGTGTGTTTTTTACACTGAACTGTTTCAACATGCCCTTTAAATTAGATTTTGCCATTAGCACATTGTATATTCTAATGGATTTCTACTCTGTACTATCAATCGTCATACTCTAGGTGTATATAATACTGCTACAATGTTCCTGTGCTATGTTCAATTCTATCAGTATACCTATATGTCTACATGTAACCCTTACACATACCATCCATTTGCATCATTGCTCTATAACATGTTTCCATGCTCTTTGTATTCTTCATATATTGCATATACAACTAATCCACAGCAATGTTTATGCAAAATTCCTTCTATGAGTTTTTTTTAAACATTTTTACTACTCAATTGTTTTAGAGTACCAATTATGTAATTCCTTGGCTGTGTTGAAGACTAAAATCATAATGCTTTTATGTTCCAATGTAGTTCTAGTCCACTCCATCAAATTCATCTGTGCTTTTGCAGAATGAAGTGTTATTTTCCTTTTTTCCTTTTTTTTGTGGTGATAGTAATAATATCTACACCATTATTGTATCCCATGTTAATATTTTCTAGCAGAGGCCATCCATCAGCATTGAATGGCGTATTACTGTCATTGCTTTAACACACACCATCCTTTGGCCTTTGCCTTATGACCCACAGAACCTTAGTACTATAGCTGATGTACTACATTAAGTCAAATGTTGAGAAATATAGTTACATATCTTTCATATTTCTTTTATGGACATCCTTCATTACATTAAAATATAATTTTCAACTCCCTGCCTCACTAGTCTTTTATGTAAGACTCAGAGAGGTGTGGAAAACCCTGAACTGAGTCATAGGACTAGAGCTCCAATGATGGCTTTATTTCATTAGATCCCTATCTAGCTAACCTATGTTTATTAGCTTGAATTTCACAACCCTTCCAACCTTTCCTCTGTTGTGATTTTAAAAGGTTGTGCCTCTGTCTTTGACCTCTTATGGTAATCTGACTTCCAAAGCTCCCCCCCTTTCAGTGGCATTGTCTGTTGTGTGATCTATTTAAGTGCTTTTCCCACCCATTGTTTTTCATAGCTTCATAATACTGAATGCCCATCTAGCAAACCAGTATTGCTCTTGAGTAAACTTACTTCACTACAAATTGTCTCCTGTTCATTTCCGCAGAGCTCCAAACTGCCTGATGTCCTCTTTGTATTCTGAAAGGGTCCTGAATCCTGCTCCATCCTTGGCAGATAAGAGATTTATTTTATTATTTTACACTTCAGTTAACTGTTTTAGAGTACCTATAAAACCACCTCAGAAACTACTTTGAGCATTGAGTAGCATACAGCAACTAGTCTGTGGTTTAAGGAGCACTGACCTTGAATTTAGTATTATATAGCCTACTCTAGTCTTTAGCAAGAAAAGCACCCTTAGACAGTCTACTATGGACCCCTAATACACTGCACTCTTTAGGTCATGCAATAAAGGACCTGATATCATGGATATGCACTTTCAAAAAATTTCTGCAGCCATTTTGGTGGATATGGGTATGTACAGATAATGTAACAATTGTCTAAAGTTCACTGACAATCATTTAATCTTGAAAGAAACAAATACAGTATGTGAGAGATGTACATACAGAATCTCTCTGCAGGAAAGACTCTTGCTCATATTAACAACCAAGTTGTTAGTAACACATGTAACACCTACCACACATAGTATCCACCCCCACACATAGACCTACTTATGCTGAGGCACTTAAGAGCAATCTTCCCCAATCCCAAAGATTTCACAAACATTCCACTTGCAAAAATTATCCTCAACAAACCAGAAAGCAGTAAACTGAAACAACACCTAACATGGCACATACAGCTACACCCATTTTAGCCTCAACTACCAAGCCCATAAGGCAAGGCTAAACACTACCCAGGACTTGAGTCCTAGGGGACTCCACTGTATGACATACTGAAGCCACATTCACCAGACAGATCAAGGAGAAAATAATGGTTAGTTGCCTATCAGGGCCATAATCCACCAAGTTATGCATGCACTTGAGTCACTGCATCACAGGTAGCAGTATAATTCAGTCATAGCTCAAGCAGGTGTAAATGACCTGAGAAGTACTTCCCTAGACTATATGAAGAGAGACATCATGGATCTCTCAGAATATGTATCTTAGGCTAGTATGTGCCTCACATTCAGCAGGATTCTACCTTCACCAGGATGATGCCACAATATGAACAGAAGATGATTCACTTTAATAATTGGCTTACTTTTTTATCATTCTAGGGGGATACAATATTTGTCAGCATGGGAAGCCATGGTTAACAAACATGGTACTTTGCTAAAGATGGTCTGTATCTGTCCCCTATAGAATATCAATACTGGTTAAAAAATTTTCCTCCGCTCTAGACTTTTTTTAGGAATTGCAAATTGACAAAACTTCCAACATAGCAAAATCTAACCAAAGAAATCTAAAGGTGTTTCTGCTTAATGCCAGGCATCTAAATATGAAGCTTCAGTCCCTCCAAGCCCTCCTCACCTTAAATAATGCAAACATCTGTGTAGTTACTGACAAATGGTTTAAAGCCACAGAGAGTACTATGGCAGTGCAAGGCTTCAGGGCCTTCCTCATGTTTAGACCTGCAACTGCACAGTCAAGGACTAAACGCGGAGGTGTCTCCATGTATATCAATAACAAGCATACTTCTAGGCTGGTTAAAAAGGATGATGCACTGAAGTTCTTCCGCATTCAGGTTGCCATAGACAAATCCCATACCATACCCTAGCAATCTATAGATCATCCTCTATGACACATATAAATCCATGGCTCATACTCAGACCTGTTAGACACACTGCCTACTCAACCAAAAAACATACTCATGACAGAATTTAATTATTCCTCTATAAAGCTGTGAAGCTTTCATGATTCCAAATTTGCAGGTGCAATTACTCCATGACTTTGTAAACACAAGCACCCTGGACCAGTTAGTGTATATGCCTACTAAAAGCACAAACATATTGGATCTGATACTCACAAATATGGGAGAATGTTGCCCCCTACCACCCAGTGGTATGTCCTCTTTGTTAAGGTCAAGCCACACAGCAGTCTCCTTTGAAATAAGAATCAGTTCTGTAACCCCAGCAAACTTTATAACAGTTAGATACCACTCCAAAGCAAGCTACCTTTTAAGCGATAACCTATCAAATTTTCAAGCCCCTCCAAACCCAGAAACACAGTCGCCTATACAGAATTATTCACAGACGCTCTGTACATCCATGTTAATGACTGCATAGAGGCTGCAGTGCCTACCAGATGTAAGCCCAAAACTAATTCAAAATACAAACCACTGTGGCTGAATCCAAAATTAATCAGGCTGCACAAGAAAAGAAAAGAAAAAAGGTATAGCTAAAATTAGGAAGTATAACACTGAAAAATATAAACACTGTCTCATCAAACTAAACAGACAACTAAGAGGTCTAATGAGGTCCAACAAAGGAAATTTTGAGGTAAAGATATCATCCCAGGCCAAGGACTTCTTTACCACTGAGCCACATTTACGGAAATGGGAGCTACAGCAAATCTTCTGGCTGACAAATTAAGCTCCAGTTTTAGCCATCTCTCTCCCTAGCAGAAATTATTTATGTAATTGTGTGTCTGTGTATGTATATATATATATATTGATAGCTCTACTTATATATCTATGTATTGATCTGTATACCTGTATGTATAACTATATATCCATCTCTCTCTCTGTATATATATATATATATATATATATATATATATATATATATATATATATATATATATATATATATATATATATATATATATATATAAATAAACGTGTTCATATGTATTTGTTTTACATATGTGTATGCATATGTATATGTTAGAAGGTGAAATGCTAGATAGGGAGGATGATGTCACTGTCTTAGCATTGTAACAAATCATAATCACTTATTTTTTCATAACTTTGAGTCAAAGGCTATGTCATCAAACTAACAATCCTTCATTTGACAACTGCAGCAAGGTTAAACATGCCACTCTTTATAAAACATTACATTATTTTATGAGAAAATTTTCATGCAGGAAAGTAGAAAATGAAATAGGCTTCATCAAGTATACACAACTTCCTAATGAGCCAGAACATATAAATCAATTTCTGATATGTCCAGATTTAGGGCCCTCAGCTCCAAGCCTATTTGGAATGCCTCTTGTGGTTTGTGGGGCAGAAAAATCAAACTCAATTTTGCAGCACAATGAAGTGCTTTTTAGACCTGTCATGCTTGCTGACATATTGATCCCTGGAAGACCGAAATGATGGTAATGATCCGACAGATTTACAGAAATTCACTCTAGCGGTGTGTTCAAAATATTCCAGAGAATATGTAAAGCAATTTGGAAGACCTAGCTCTGCAATACCACACATCAGAGTAAAGCCGGTTCTTAAAGGGTCATTTGTCATCTGTGACTGCTGGAAATACAACTAAGGAAAAACGACTCTCTAATCCAAGTTCACTTACAGTACAGCTCTTCATTACAGCAGGTAACAGGAACTTTTACTCACATGCAGTACAATCTCACTTTTAGTGCCCTCCAAAGACTTTATGCCAACTCCATGTTGAAATAAAATCAACAGGCCATCAGTGATCTTACACTATGATGAAGCAGAGCAAAAAGACAATTTGTTGACTATTGTGTAATTTACCTAAATCTAACACTGTCTACAGCTGTCATATGGCATAGTAGAACAGAACGACTAGAGTTCAGATGCAGCTATTAAAGCAATTTACTGTGTCTGATTTTTGTCAATTGATGTAATGCACTATATTGCCTTTTATTTTATGGCAGTGTGTCTGCTTCACTGACAGAGGAAGTTATACTGCAGAACTGCAAGAGTTGTAATTAATTTAAAAGATCCTGCAAAAAGGTTTTTTATTTACTGTGTGAAAAGAACATTTCTTTGTTAGCTACTATGAAATACCTAGACGCCACTCTGCAAACTAGCAGTACACAAGTTCTTTCTGAAGACATAAGATAAATTAATCCACATAAAACAGAGGTACATGATATAAGATTCTATCCATATTCTGGAAAAATAGAACCTTATGATTGCCTACGAAGACACAAAAATCAGAATGTGAGGCCTGTTATCACAAACAATGGCTCATTTCTCTGTAGCATATGAAGTGGCATGGCTGATCAAAGTGTTTTCCAGAAAAATGCATCTTTTTTCTTCAATCAGATTTGAATGAAACATAATTTTACTAAGAAAATACAATAAACAAACTAATAAGTTTTAGACGAGGCAATCATTTACTACATTTGTGGAAGGTGCCCCCCCCCCCCCCCCATTCTTGAGAAATTGAAAAATAACCCTTTGGCAACAAGCAGGTTCACTCAGTTTAATTATATGAACAGACTTCATTCAAGTAAGAAGAATAACCAGATCATGGGCTGTAGTACCGTACGTTTGGACAAAATATTTTTCTTTGGTATAGTGATATTTTATTTATTTAACATTTGTTAATTAGGAAAGTCCTACTTGAAATGAAACCAATTTTCAGCAGAGGACAAGGGAGAAAGGCTCCAGATGCATGTCTTTGCAATGTGGGAGGAAACCAGAGCACCTGGAGAAAATCCACACAAACACAGGGAAGACATACAGACCCAGCATAGAAGGCACCCCAGCCAAGAATCAAACCAGAGAACTTCTTGCTGTGAGGCAGCAATGCTACCATTGTACCACTGCTCCATGATGTGCTAGTTTTGGCTTACTGCGTAATTCTAAAAGTTGTCTGAATAATACTTTTAATAAAATGGTAATATTTGCAGTTTTAAGAGTAGAATAATATTACAAAGTTCTTGAAATAAAATCTATGACTTCAAGTCTTGACTTTTAAACACAGCAAATGGTGGAGCAAAGTTTAAACACAGTTAAATATTTTTCTAATTACAAATTTGACAAAAATGACAGAAAAAAGTTCTCTCTTCTGTGAAAAGAAAAAATGCATTTATCTTTTGATGTCCTTGAAAGGTATCTTAAACAGCTTGTTCAGGCAGAGAAAAATAATTGCAGTAAACAGAAATATCAGGTTATACAATTATAGTTCACTCAGTACATAAACCTTCTCGGTGTATCTGTCTAAATAAAACTTTAGCTATTTAAAACATTATGACAATCCTATGTTTGTACACATCAAGCAGTATATCAGACACTGTGAACTTTTCTTCTACTTGTATTTAACCATCTATTCTGTCTCCCTTTAGTTTGCTTTCATTGCACTTTCTGTTGTGAACTAAATTATAAAAATTGTGTGACTTACTGATGGGGAAACACTATGCTAAAAAATAGTAGTTAAAAGTGAACTGTATTATGTAGTTTCTTACAAATAAGAAACCTTTGGCTGAATTCTTAATGAGCAATCTAGATATCATCAGGTGTTTGTGTAACTTAGGCAGGAAACACTAAGTCCCAGACTGTGAAAGTAAAGTTGATAACTCAAAAGTACCTCACAAAAAGGATCCAAGGCCTTAAGCACATGTCCTGCATGGACAGACTAAAGAAACTTCAACTGTTCTCAGTCTCTTATCGTCTACTTAGAGGTGATCTCTGCTTGACTTACAAAGCCGTGTCCTACCCAGCCCTACTTGAAATGCTACACTTAAAGAAATCCCAATCCCTCTGTGCTACATGCTCCAGAGATCACAACCTCATTACCACAATTATCAGAACATGCTGGAGGGACAGGTTCATCTTCCAAAGACTGCCCATACTCTGGAATAAGTTTCCCATTCATGTCAAGCAGAGCACCTTGCTGGTCCTCTTCAAGAGAAATCTTGACGAGTGGATGGGTAACAGAAAGTTCACTCCAGGGATCATTCCAGTTGCCCTACTGGATATGGGCCCTGTGAACTAACATTGGGTGGCACGGTACCTGGGCATTTTTTTTCTGGATAGGCTTGTAAAGGTTCCAGGGCCATTAGCCTAGTACACACCTATGAACCTATAAAGATAGCAATATTCTAGTCTATGCCTGCACTGTGGAAACAGACTGATAAAACAGAACGCTGGAAAGCAAGTGTTGCTAACAGCACAGAATAAACCTCATTAAAATGAATGCCCCAGAGACACATATCATTATGCAGATCATTAATGTGAGACTGAGACTGACAGCGAATATGACACTTTGTAAAAGCAGAAAAACCTTGTGTGCAAGCACATGCTATGATGCCACAATATAATCTCTCATAACCCCACAATATAACAACAATCCTTGAAAAGAAACAGACAAAAGTACATAACAATTACTCAATGCTTCATATTTTGTATTCAAGCCAACTCAAAAAGCCCACTCATTATGTCAAATACCCAAGGCATAGGTTCATAGGTCCATAGGATGATACTATGCTATTGGCCTGAAGGCCCTTGTAAGCCTAGCCAAGAATTTTGCCCATGTCCCCACAATGTCAGCACTTTTTTCTCTGACCAGTAGGGACACAGGTGTGATCCCAGCAATACTGTAGTTAAGATGCCACAAGCTTCTGTGGTCAGCAACACATAAGCATTAGCTTTTGTGGCACTATAGGCAGAAGAAGGTGGTTTCATCATGGTGATGGACAGATGGACTACTACCGTCACTGAAAATGTGTATTTTTTCAACTTGAATTTCAGAGGAGTAAAAAAGTATGCATGAGTGAGTGTTTGTGTGTAAACAGTTACATGCATGAAAGGAAGATCTCTATGTTCACAATGTTGAAGGTATCACCTTCACCCCCCAACCCCACCCCCACTAAACAGGACTGTTTAGGCATGGGAAGAAGATCTCTACATCTAGAATGCAGGCAGTTTTATAAAAAGCACATTTAACCTAAAACACATTTAATCAAATTATATTTTATCTAGTTCTTCATATACGGAAAATACTCTGCCAAAAGTTGTAGACACAGGGTTCACCAGGTGGGTGGGCATTAGCAAGGTACAAATGGTGCACTAGACTAATTTTCCTTCTAATTCCTACAATCTTAATACCTTAAACTACACCAATATTAGTTCTTTATAACTTGCCACAATTTTCCATCAAATGTCATTAGTTTAAATGTATTTTAAAGTGAATGTGATTTAGATTATATTTTTAGATACACTGAAATTAGATAAAAATAATGTTAGATCAAAGGTTTCAAATCCATATATATAATACACAGATATATGTGTGTGTGTATATATATATATATATATATATATATATATAAATATATATATGTATATATATATATATATATATATATATATATATATATATATACACACGCATGTGCGCACACACACACACACACACACACACGCACGCGCACGCACGCACACGCACACACACACACACACACACACACACACACACACACACACACACAGCACGCGCATCTACTTCACTTGACCTAAAACTCATATGACTGGCACCCATTTGACCACACCCAGTTGACCTAAATTTCATTTGACTGACAACTCATTTGACTGACTCCTATTTCACTGACAGCTTACAATGCTGAATTTAAACATACTAAATCTTAAACCATAGACAAGCACACGTAGAACACCAAAAACTAACCCTTTCCAGAACTTAAAGACTACTTACCCTCTTAACAGAAACTGGACAATGTACCAACCAAACTACCCCCATAATTATATATACTAACTCCAGGATTGCACTACAGAGTGGAAAAGGGCATATACCTTTAACTTGCCTGACAGTACTCTACATGGAACTCAGAAAACATTCACCAAATTACTTTAGATACTTCCCATAAAAATGTAAAGAGAGGAACCCACATTTAGAAACACTACCTCGAAAAAAGGGCATAGCAAAATTCATTTAAAATGGGTGGCGAAAGCCAAACACACTCTGGCTAGGCTTATAAATGCCCTAGGGCAGATAGCCTAGTATGAACCTATGAATCTATGAACCTACAACAGTACTTTCTACATGACTATCAGAATTCTAACAATCAGCAATTTAACTTACAGTAATTCTTTTTATCACAGCCAAGTCACAGGTGAAGAAAAACCCACAACAAGTCTATATCTTAAATGTTGGTGAAATGGGAGTCAGTCAAATGAGTAGTCAGTCAAATGAAATTTAGGTCAGTCGGGTGTCGGTCAAATGAGTTTTAGGTCAAGTGAAGTTGACCCACACACATGCGTGCGCGCACACACACACACACACACGAACACACACACACACACACACACACACACACACACACACACACACACACACACACACACACACACACACACACACACACACAAAGACTTATTTCACACCCATTATGGTTTATGTAAACAATAAAATATCCTTGAAATATGATAGCAAGATCCACAGTGAAATCAAGGCCTGTGGAACAGTGCTCACCTGCGAACACCAGTTGACATGCAGCAAAGTCAGGCTGCACTTGTACAATGTCGCTTAGACCTGGAACTCATTATCTGTATTCATCAGATCAGTAACTTCCCTCCCATCTTTCAAACCCATCTGAAAGAATTCCTAGCTAAGATTTGGCTCTGTTCTTAGGTTCATAGGTTCATAGGTTCATAGGTTCATACTAGGCTATCTGCCCTAGGGCATTTATAAGCCTAGCCAGAGTATGTTTGGCTTTCGCCACCCATTTTAAATTAATTTTGCTATGCCCTTTTTCGAGGTTAGTATACTGTGCCTCTGTCTAACAGTGACACAAAAGTGATACCCGGGGTAAACCTATGATCTCCCATCCACTCATCAAGATTCCTCTTGAAGAGAGTCAATGAGGGACTCTGCCTAACCTGGACTGGGATTTTATTCCATAGTGAAGGGAGCCTCTGGGTTATGAATCTGTCCCTCCAGCATGTCCTATTTATTTCAGTGCTGAGGTTCAAGTCTCTCGAGCGTGTAGCTCGATGGGATTTGGATTTTTTGAAGTGCAGCATGTCCCTTAATTCCGGGTTGGACATGGCCTTATACGTCAGGCACAGGTCACCTCTGAGCAGTCGGTATGCCACTGAGTAGAGCTGGAGTTTCTTTAACCGGGCAGCATACGGCATCTGTTTGAGCCCTTTGATCCTCTTGGTGAGGTACTTTTGGGGTCTTTCCAGTTGCTGCAGGTGTTTGGTAAGGTACATCCCAAAAGGGGCATTGTACTCGATTATGGGCCTGATGAGGGATGAGTAAAGAGGCACGATGACCTCCCCTAATCTAGATGTGAATCCCTTCATGATTAGGTGGGCTATATAAAATGTTTTTCTAACCACTTTGGCCACGTGGTTGTCAAATGAGAGATTGCTATCAACTTGGGTCCCTAGGGCCCTAATGACTTCTTCTGTACTTAATGGATTACCACCTATGTGGTAATTTGTGGGCACTTTGTTTTTGCCAAAGGGGATGACTATACACTTTTTGGCATTTAGCTTGAGGCCATGGCTCTGGCACCAGTTGTCTGTTTCTATGAGGCCCTTTTGGAGGATGCTTGTGTCGGCTGGAGAGTCGATTATGGCACCCAGTTTGCAGTCATCTGCGAACTTGGTCAGCCACAGTCCTTCCGTGTTGGCCTGTACCTCCGAGAAATATATACCGAACAAGAGAGGTCCCAGGACTGAGCCTTGTTGGACGCCACTTGTAACTGGTTTGGAGTCTGACATGGCTCCAGCAATTCTAACCATGTGGGTTCTGTCCTTGAGCCAGTTTGCAACCCATCTAGTAACATAGGGGTTTATATTTAAGCTGGTGAGCTTATCTATAATGCCCGAGTGGGGTATTGTATCGAAGGCTTTTGCGAGGTCCAGATAGACTGTGTGGACCACCTTCCCTTCGTCAATGGCCTTGGTGACTGTTTCAAAGAAGTCAACCAGGTTTAAGAGGCAGGATCTGCCCTTAACAAAGCCAAACTGGGTAGGATCCAGTGTCTGTAGGTCCCCAATATCTTTATTTATGAGGTCCATAATGATCCTTTCCATAGCTTTGCAGACCAAGCTAGTCAGGCTTATGGGGCGATAGTTTCCAGGGTCCGTTGAGGCACCACCTTTGTGGAGAGGGACCACTGTTGCTGTACGCCACTCTTTGGGTACATATCCTGTAGTAAAGCTGAGATTGAACAGTAGTTTTATGTTTGGGTTTAGCTCTTCTTGGAGTTCATGTAGGACACAGCCTGGGACACCGTCTGGTCCCATTGATGCTGTGTTTTTTGCTTTGGAGAGGGCGGCTCCCACTTGAGCATCTGAGATGTCGGGGGGGCAGCACTCTGCTGGGATAGATATTTGCCCTTTTGGTGGGGAGGGGGGGGAGAAGTTTGCGCTGAACCTGTCAGCTAGGATGTTGGCAATGTCTGTGGGATCAGTGTATTTTTTGTCATTTTGGACTAATTCTGAGCATATCTGTGAATTCCCACCCAGGTTCCTAACATAACTAATGAAAGCCTTGTGATTATCTTTAGTGTCCTGTGCAATTTTTCTCTCGAAGCTGGCCTTTGACGATTTTATGAGTGCCCTTAGTTTTTTGCTAATACTGATCAGAGATGCCTTCCCTTTTTGGGATTTTGCCCTATCATGTAGTAGCTTCCTCCTTCTATTGTATAGTTTGTTTATGGCTGGGGTCCACCAGACAGGTCGTCTGCCTTTGGAGGATTGGGTCTTGGTTTTATTTGGGATTGCATGATCCATGCATTCCTGAAGGTGTTGGGCTTTGAAGGATTCCACCTCAGTTTTGAGGAGTGTGAAATTTGCTTTAGAGAAGTTTTTCACTGTCGTTTTCTGGGCAGGGGGTGGGGGTCGGGATGTGAATATCCAGTGAGATCAGTTTATGGTCTGATCTTACCAGTGAGGGATACACTTCTGGTCTGGAGCATAGAGTCCCCATGTTGGTGATGATCAGGTTCAGTATGTTTTCCCCTCTTGTGGGAGTGGTAACAAGTTGTTCCATAGAATTTGAGTTTATGAATTCTAGGAACCTTTGGGCAAGGGTGTTGGAGCTAGAGTAATGCTCCCAATCTATGTTTGGGTAGCTTAAGTCACCCAATATAATGGTGTTCGGAGAGACCTTCATATTTTCCAGTGTTCTCAGGAAGGCCGAGTGGGGTTCCTGGGTTTGGGAGGGTGGTCTGTAGCAGGCTATAAACTGGAAGGCAGTTTTACCCACTGTTAGTTGCACATGGATAGTCTCTGATGCTTCGTGCTTTGCCACCAACCTGGAGGTGTGGGTATCTTTGATGAATATCGATACTCCCCCTCCTTTTGTGGTTCGGTCCAAGTTTTGGGGCCGAAAAGCATGGTATGAGGTATAACCTGGTAGTGCTGGGGTGCTCTCGGGAGTCCTGAACCAGGTTTCTGTTACTGCACAGATATCGATGTTCTCCATGCTAAGGAGAGTTTCGAGTGCGTGCATCTTGAGGTTTAGACTTCTGGCGTTGAGTAGCATTACTCTTAGTTTCTTATCCCTTGTGATACCTATGGAGGTGGGTTTGTCTTTTGAGCCTTGCCTAAAAAAAGGCACTATGGGGGTAGCAAGAGCCTTTGCCAATATCGAAAGCCCAGGGGTGACAGGTGCAAGCCGTCCCTAGCAAAGCATAGTTTTGAGTAAGCAAGTTCTTACTCAAAACCAGGATAAACTATATCCCTAAATGTGAACAAGTACCTTTTCATTCCTTATACCTCCTTACTCTCCCTTCTTTTTTTTCAAACGCCTTTATTGAATTATCACTTGTGACAAAGGCAAATTTACATTCATATTTATTTATTTATTTTATTTTGCAGTTGTTGTCCGGGTTACTCTGTCTGAGCTGAATTAGCCCCTTTTCAGCGGAGGCCTAGGGAGAAAAGCTCCAATACATTAAACAATACCGTAGAGTTTACAGAAGCAATATTACATATAAGTAGCAGAAACAATATTTCAATAAGATTATCAAAAGAAAAATGTAGACACTTAAAAAAATGATTTACAAGTCTTAGTTTAAATGATGACAATAAGAGTAAAGACCTGTTCTTACAGTTTTGTAATGATAATTCATTTTAGGCCAAGTTACTGTCAGGTGTAAACATGAGAAGATAATTCAGAGAGAATGAGTTGGGTTAAAGGCATACATTTGAAGCTTAAAAAAATGTTTGAGGATGGTGTGATCAGGAAGGATAGAGGAAGATGAGGAAAAAAAAGTTTATGGTCTGATAATAGGCAGTTTGGTGTTTGGAAGGCAGTTTATGGAGGGTGAGTACTGAGGCTGCCAAAAAAAAACAATTACTAGAAAATGGAAATCAAAATCTGAACCAACTATACTAGAAGTATAAATTAATACAGTAATCACACTACAATTAACATAACAAACATTATACTTCACATATAATATCATATATATCAGATAAACTAAGCAACATTACATGCATTATTCAATTCCTGCCTTTTTTTAAACAAGAAACATCTTTATTAAACCATCACTTACTATGCAGGTAATCATACATTTATATAAATGAAAACAAACCACACCGACACGATCCTAGTTGCAAGCATTTTGCATTACAAACCATTATTATTTATTTATTTATTTTACATTTGTTTACCGGGAAAGTCTGACTGGACACATGTCCACTTTTAGTGGAGGTCCGAGAAGAAAACTTCCACAGTTACCAAACAATAATATATGTGACATTTACACAGTACAGATATTAATATAGGAATAGTACATCTGTACAAGAAAACTGTGATTTCATATATAAACTACTGTAATTAATATGTCATTTTACATCATAAACAGTAAAGATAACACACAGCAGAGTATACACTATAGTAGTGGAGTTAGGTATAATTAGATAATATTCAGACAATAGCTTATTTACAATAGAGTGGGTTTAGAAGTAATTAGGCAGTAGTAGATGTAGAATGTAATAGATGGTTAACAATGGTATCTTGACAGGTGTCTACTGTAAAAGACTGAAAATGCGCTTGTTAAAAAACGAACAGTGGATCCTCAGTTACGCTAAAGTGCACTTAAGCGAAAGTGCACTTTCACGAAGTACAGTTCAATGAACCGTTAAGAAACACAGGTACCGAAGCACACTACAGTGAGGAGAGGGAATTTACATGTTTCACCACTGTAGTGCGATCTCGGAGTTGATATATTTAAGTAGGGGGGTGTGGGGGGCACAGGGGGGCTTGCCCCCCTGCAAAAACAATGTTTATCTGTTTTTTATCGGTTCGTTGAACCGATGTTTGTGGAAGTGCACTTTTGCTTAAGAGCACTTTCGCGTAACCATGGGTCTACTGTTTATTTTAGAAAAAGTGAGTTTTCAATTATATACAGTAGACCCCTTGACAGATATAAGTCAGCCGTGGTATGATAAGCTTGGTAGGTGGTGAAAGGGGTATGGGCAATATTAACCGAGAGTGCTGGTTTTAGTCTAGTCAGGGGTATTGGAGGGGCATAGTCACTTGTTTATTAGGTGAGTTTTTAGCAATGCTTTAAATTGAGAGAGAGTCAGGGTGGATGATGTTTCATATGGTAGTGAATTCCAGAATTTACCTATATAGTTTGAGAATAGTGATACTGACACACCCCCAGTTGCAAACATAATACATCACTTATAATCTACCCAATCTTTTTCAGTAGAACATTACATTGCTCATTTAAGTCTTGCTGCCTTTTAAACCTCATTCCTCCCTTTTATGTATTGTTCCCACAATTCCGATTTTTTCCTATGTAGTTTGCTCCTACCCTTTTCTAAAGATCTCAGTTCATAGGTTCATAGGTGTGTACTAGGCTAATGGCCCTGAAGCCTTTACAAGCCTCGTGCATAGGATTATCCTGACATTGTGCCACCCAACCTTAGTTCCTAGTGTCTCTGTTGAGAAAAGGCACTAGAGTGATCCCCGAGGTGAATTTTCTATTTCCCATCCACTCATCAAGATGGCCAGTGAGGTGCTCTACTTGACATGTATGGGAAGTCTATTCCATAGCATGGGCAGTCTCTGGGTTATGAACCTGTCCCTCCAGCATGTTCTGTTGATTGTGGTAATGAGGTTGAGGTCTCCGGAGTGTGTGGTGCGGAGGGATTGGGATTTCTTTAGATGCAGCATTTCTAACAGAGCTGGGTCAGACATGGCTTTGTAAGTCAAGCGGAGATCGCCTCTAAGTAGGTGATATGAGACAGAGAATAGTTGGAGTTTTCTGAGTCTGTCCATAAAGCACAAGTGTTTAAGGCCTAGGATCCTCTTTGTGAGGTACTTTTGCAGCCTCTCCAGTTGTTGCAGGTGTCTAGTGAGGTACATGCCAAATGGGGCGTTGTACTTGATGATTGGCCTAATGAGGGAATAGTAGAGAGAGACAATGACCTCTTTCTTCCTGGATGCAAAACCCTTAGTAATGAGATGTGCCACATAGAAGGACTTTCTGACCACAGTGGCAATGTGGTGGTCAAAAGAGAGGTTGCTATCAACCTGTGTCCCCAGATCTCTTATAATGCCCTCTGTGTTCAGTGGACTACCATCAATGCGGCAATTCAAGGGAACCAGGTTTTTCCCAAAGGGGATGAAGACACATTTTTTGGCATTGAGCTTAAGGCCATGGTTCTGACATCAGTTGTTGGTCTCATTGAGGCCTTTCTGTGGGATGTCAGCATCACTTGGGGAGTTAATAATAACTCCCAACTTGCAATCATCTGCGAACTTTGTCAGCCAGAGTCCCTTTGTGTTGGCTTGGACTTCAGAGAAGTAAATACCAAACAGGAGAGGACCCAGGACCGAACCCTGTGGGACTCCACTCATGACTGGTCGGCAGTCTGACTTGGAGTTAGCTGCTTTCACACTGTGGGTTCTATCTGTGAGCCAGTTTGCAACCCACCTAGTGATATAGGGGTTGATGTGTAGCTTAGTAAGTTTTTCTATAATTCCTGAGTGGGGAATGGTATCAAAGGCCTTGGCCAGATCAAGGTAGGCTGTATGAACCACCTTACCTTCATCCACAGCTCTGGTGACTGACTCAAAGAAGTCAACAAAGTTGAGCAGGCATGACCTACCCTTCACAAAAGCAAACTGTGTAGGATCCAGTGCTTGGAGATTCCCTATATCCTTGTTTATTAGATCCATGATGATGCATTCCATAGCTTTGCATATCAGAATCATCAGCCTAATGGGGCGTTAGTTCCCAGGGTCTGTAGTCACTCCTCCTTTGTGGAGAGGGATGACTGTAGCAGTGCACCATTTGGTACGGACAAAGCCTGAGGTGAGGCTGTGAGTGAACAGGACACACAGGTGAGGTGCCAGTTCACTCTGTAGTTCATGTAGAACACAGCCAGGGATACTGTCAGGTCCCATAGAAGCTGTATTCTTGGCATTGGACAGTTCTGTTTTAACCTGTACAGCAGTAATACTGGGTGCCTGGCAATCTACTGGTATTGTGATTGGTCCTTTGAGTGGGGGGAGGGATAAGGTTAGCACTGAATCTGTTCACCAGTACATTTGCAATATCTGTTGGCTCGGTATAGGAGATACCATTGTGCAGTAGCTCTGAGCAAATCTGGGTATTGCCATGGAGATTCTTTACATAACTATAGAAGGCCTTGTGGTTGTCTTTACTATCTGCTGCAATTTTGTTTTCATAGCTAGCTTTAGAGGATTTGATGAGGGATCTCAACCTTTAACTGAGGCTGATAAGGGAGTTTTTCCAGTCTTGGACTTCACCTTATTCCGCATCAGTTTCCTCCTTCTGTTGTAGAGTTTTTTTATGGCAGGGGACCACCAGATTGGCTTCATTTTTTTTTGAGGAAAGCGTTGTAGCTATTGGGTATGGCAAGATCCATGCATTTGTGTACATGTCCATACAGTGCATTGGTATATGATATGGCGGTCATGCAACTACTCTCAATTTGCATGGGTGCCGTGAAGTTAGCCACCTCTGTTTTTAGGAGCCCAAAGTTAGCTTTGGAGAAGTTTTTCATGATGGTTATCTTTGTTGGGGGTGGGGGGTGGGAGGGATGTGGATTTCCAAGGTGATTAGCTTGTGATCGGATCTAACCAGGGAGGAGTTGACTATTGGTGTAGAGCAATGGTTGCCCATGTAAGTAATGACCAGGTCAAGGCCAGTTGCTTTTTTCTCTGTTACTATATTCACTACTTCTAGTACAGTTGGTTCAGATCTTGATTACCATTTTCTAATAATTGATTTTTTTTGGCAGCTATCATTATTAGACACAGCAAGGCCTTACCATATCTATTCAATTCTGATTCTGTATCGTAGCTCAGAAAAATCATCTCCGTCAGACCAATCTATCCATCCAGCATCTCTGACAGTGCATCCCGCAGGGAATCCTTAAAGTCCACCAGTTCGCCACACTCCCAGAAAATATGTTCCCAATTACCTCTTTCTTCCCTGTCACACCTCCAACATTTGCTGTCTTCCTCAGAAAAAAAATCTCTGGAGTCTACTTGGGGTATAGAAATATCTATGCAAACATTTCCATGTAAAAACCCTAAATTTTCTAGATTTTGTTGGATATTTGGGAGACATACATATATCTTCCCATTGTTTCTTTGTGAATTGCTTATCCAGTTTCTCTTCCCAGTCCTTTCTAACCACCTCTGATTGATTCTTATAGTTATCATGCAATATTTTATATGCTCTACTAATTATTCCTGTTTTAATGGCAGCTTCTGTTCTAGATTCTACTAGAAACTCTCCCAGTGCTGGTCTTTCATTTAGGACCCCCCTTTTTCTTTCTCTTTGCCTAGACTCTGATATAAATCCCTGATAGGGAAGGCAATCTCTAACTTGCAATCCAAATAAATGCTTGGCGCCTTCCTAGTCTATCATTTTTCCCTCTCTATTTATTTGCTCCAAGTACCTTGGTTCCTTTGCCAGTTTCCTCCAATAAATTCCAGCTCCCCTCTTGCCTACTGTCTATATCCCTAATTGCAGTGATCCCTATTGGCAGAATCTGCTTTCTCCAATCCCGTGTTGGTTTAGTTCTTAGAACACTTTCTGCTACTTTATGGATATAATATCCTTCCTGGTTATTGTTAGTCTCCTTAAAGGCCTGCATCCAAAATCCCAGTCTCTCCTTGTTTCTTGAGCTTTCCTCCTGTTTCATCATCATCCCTTTCCACTTTGAAATATAGTTTTCTGCTTGTGCTATATATAGGAGTCTTAACTGTGTAGCTCTGAAATACCCCTTCAAATTGGATAAATCCCATCTGCCTGTTCTACTGGAAGAATCAGCTTATCCCACTTGACTCTTGTCATCTTCCTTCTAAGACAAAGTTGTTTAGCTCTTTATTAATTGCTATCCACAACGTCTCTTCTGCTTGATAAAAATATGCCTGACCTGTTTATACCTGTGTATAAAACTAAAGGGATTAAAACATTTTAACTGCTTGTATCTTATTATCCATATCAATATAACAAAACTTCTATTTTCTCAGTTTTTGTATTATCCTTTGTTTAGTCTTTTTCCACATATCCTTAGCTGCCACACTAGAATAATTTTTAACCCACACTCCTAAATACTTCATTTTATTATGTTCCCATAAATATGGACATTCCTGAACCAATTTGTGTGTGGTACATATAGTACCACTACTACCTTTGTTTTAGCTCAATTAATTTTGTATCCTGAAAAGATCTGAAACTGACTCAAAATGCTCCATAACACATAACACTGTGATGTCTCTTTCTGGTTTTGTCAGGTATGAAATAATATCATTTGCAAATAAAGCCAGCTTTTCTTGACTACCATACCAATTATATTCTTGAATTTATGACTGCCTTATTTTCTTTGCCAATGGTTCTAAATATAATGCAAATAATAAAGAGTAAACAGGCCACCCCTGCCTGGCTAGTCTGCTCAAACAAAAATTATCAGCGAGGATGCCACCCACATTAATTTTCGTCTCAAATCTCTCATATATCCTCCTAATCAACCTTATCATTTTTTCAGGAAATGCAAATGCCTTCATGGCACTGCTCATAAAGTCCCAGCTTACTCTGTCAAATGCTTTCTCTGTATCAAGACCCACCAGGAACAATGGCATTTTCATACATTCTTCTTCCCTCTAGATCAATGTTCTGTTAATGTTGTCAAATGTGTGCCTCCCTTCCACAAAACCACATTGATCTATATCTATCAATTCTGGCATTACTTTCGCCATTCTTTTAGCCAGCATAGACATGCACACTTCATAATCATGGTTTAGTATTGAAATTGGCCTGTATGAAGCTGGATATGATGGATCTTTACCCTCTTTAGGTATTACAGCTACCATTGCTTTCTTCCAGGATGTTGGTACTTCTTCTCCTCTTAAAATACTGTTAAACAAAACCTTCCAGATCTTTATCAATTCTTTCCCCTCCTAGCTTCCAAACTTCCACAGGAATAACATGTACACCTGGGGTTTTCCTGTAGATTGGTTATACATCAAAAGTTTGATCTCATCTCCTCCTATGCTAACTGTTAGAAATTGAGCCTCATCTACCTCTAACCTTAGTATATTTAATTCTTCCACAAACATTTCTGTTTGTATCTTTTACTGATTTCAAAGAGTCAAGATTCAAAGAACTTTATTGTCATTTAGGACCATGCAAGTGCAGCCTAAATGAAGTTACAAATGCCAACTCATGAGAGAAATGCAGTGCAAATGACATAGATACAGTGGTATCAGAGAATAACATAACAAAGAAATAGCACGCATGACATGCAAGATGTAGTTCACATTACATAAACACTCAATACCCATTATCCAATGATAAATAATAAATAAATATACACCACCAAACCCTTCACCGTTAAGATAGAGAATAAATACAGACTAGTGAATAGCAGTTGTTTAGTTACCGTACTGCACTTGTTAACCTTAGACATGACTTAGTATAGCCATCATATTGTGTAATAGTAATACTGGTGATAATTACACAGAGCAGCAGGATTAAATGAAAAAAGAAGCCTCAATGTATCAGGTATTATGGTTGGTGTCTGAGTTAATAAGTCTCACAGCTGTAGGATACAAACTGTTCCTGAATCTGGTAGTTCTACAGTGGAAGCTGTGGTTGCCGAATCATGCTATGAAGTTGCTAGTGAGGATGTTCTCAATAGCTCTCTGTAAAAGTGTTAAGAGCAGACAGTGGGAACCTGGCTTTTTTAAGCTTTCTCAAGAGGTGAAGCCTCTGTTGAGCCTTCTTGACTATATGGTTGGTATTAACAGTCCAGGAGAGGTCATCTGAGATGTGAAGGAACTTGGCTGTTTTGACTTTCTCTACTACCTCCCCTTTGATAGTGAGTAGTTGATGAACTGTTGTCTTTCTCCTGAAGTCCATAATCATTTCTTTGGTCTTATTAACATTCAGGTCCAGATTGTTTCTGTCACACCAGGTAATCAAAGTATTTACCTCTTCCCTGTAGTTATGTTCATCCCACCACTAATGAGACCCACGACTGTGGCATCATCAGCAAGTTTTATAATATGGTTTGAGTTATGTTTTGCAGTACAGTCATGGGTGAGGATGGTGAAGAGCAAGGGACTGAGCACACAACCTTGGGGAACAACAGAATTCAGGACTATGTGTTAAGAGGTGTTGTTTCCACTGCATGTCCATTGGGGTCCACCAATCAGAAAGTTAGGAGTCCAGTTACATAGGTGCTTGTTTATCATGAGTTTCATTCACTTATCCACCAGTTACATTGGTATCAGTGTTTAATGCAGAACTGAAGTCAATGTACAACAGCATTACTTAGTTGTTCCTCCCTTCTAGATGTTTTAGTGCAAGGTGTAGTGTGACTGATATCACATCCACAGTCGATCTATTTGCCTGGTATGCAAACTGGAGCTGATCGAAGAACTTAGGCAGACCCGCAGATAGATGTTTCTTCACAATCCTCTCAAAGCACTTCATTGTTTTCATATTTTTCTGCTTCATAGAGACTCTCATAGAATTTCCAAAATATTTCTAATACCTCTACAGGATCTCTTGTTGCCTTTGTTGTTTTAGGTTCCCTAAGTATGGCAACAGCCCTTTCTACTTTCTGTTGCCTGAGTCATTGTGCTCAAAATTTTTGTGCTCTAGTGTTATTATCAAAACACAGTTGCTTAACAGCAACTTTGCTAAACTCATGAATATTATCGAGGTAATCCCTTATTTTCTGTCTAGAATTCTGCAGTTAATCCTCTTCTTGTGCTGTGAGATTTCTATTCTGCAATACTTTAACATTTGTCAGTCCCTCTAAATAATTCTTGTTACTTCTTAACCATAGCTCCCTTTCTTTTAATTCCACCCTATTTTGGAACTCCAACTTAATTTTATCCCACTCTCTAGCTATAGTTTCAGAAGAAATTTCTATCCTCCCTAACAGCTCCTGAATAATCTCCACTAAACATTCCTTAAATTCTTCTCTTTTCAAAAGATAGGTGGGAAAGTGCCAATGTCTCATTTTTATTTCATTACCCTCTGCTTTTATTTTAGCTATTATTGGCCCATGATCTGAAACAGTTATTGGGTGAGTATCAAGACCTTCAATTAAATGCACATGTTCCTGTGATAAATTCTGTGTAGCCTAGCCCAGTTTTTATATCTTGTGGAATAATATGTAAATTTACCCTGAACTCCTATTACTGAATGCACATCTTCCACTTCAAATATTTTCATGATTTTTTTTCAAAAATCAACTCTTCTTTGTCATATTTTTCCTTCTGGACCTCCCAGGCACATCTTCACTCCTGCAAATAAAATTCTAGTCCCCACTTATAAGTAATATTTCTTGCTTTAAAGTGATTATTTCTCCCAGAATTTTCTTAAGTTCCATTATAGCAGTTTTAGGTGGCATGTAAATATATACCAGTGTCATCCTCCTCCCTTGCCAGCACTACAAATCTGCCATTATTATCTTTTTAATCTTCTTCTATCACTATTGGAGCTCCTCTTGCAATTAATAAAAGTACTCCTCTTTTCCTTTGTCCCAGGTATTTTACTGAATAACCATCCTGAAAACCTTTTTTATCAAATTTACATGTTTAGTTCTATGTGTGTCTCCTGTAACATAGCTATTTGCACTCTACATTTCTAATATAGTTCACTACTATTTCTTTTTTGTATTTATCAGTGAGGCCATTTACATTTAAAGACATTACAAAAAGCATCATTATATTAAAAATGTTCTTATTCCCAACTTTTATGTATAACAACTTTTTTGTTAAATGTCTAGGTCCAGCTTTTGTCTTACATGCATACATTGTTTGGCAGATTGAACTCCCACCTTTTATGTATAACACCTTTTTTGCTAAATGTCTAGGTCCAGTTTTTGTGTTACGTGCATACACTGTTTGGTAGATTGAACTTTACAGATATTTCTTGTCATATTCGTTTGAGTCTATGTCACATCTTAGAAAACGTTATGTGTTATTGAAATCCCTAAAACAAACAAAAGAAACCACCCCCAATACCCTCTCTAACTTATTAACTTAATACTAACACACAAAACTATGTACACCTTTAAATATTGACGTTTTACACTCCTAATAGGAACAAAGGCCCCAAACTGACAGACACACTCACAAACCTTTGAACTTTTGTTAACCTAAAAGAAAGGTTATTCATGCTAAGGCACATGGTGCAGCCAGTGCTTCTAAGAGTTGATTGTTTTTACCTTATCTTTAAAGCTTTCCCAGCTGGGAAAACCTCTCTGATTTCAGAGAGCATTAACTACCTTGGGAAATCCCCTAAAAGCTTTCAGAAAACATTATCTGCATTGGAAAAACCCTAAATGCTTTCAGAGAAGATTATCTCCTATCAAATTTTTCTTTTCTTTTTCCCCCTCAGCCAATCACTGTCCACCAGACTGCAGCCAGTTTCTCTTTATCAGGTTGTCTCCATGGAAACATGAAGACCAGCTGCAGAATTGTTACTAAGCAGACATGTATTTACTAGAAAAAAGCCTCATAATATTCATTGTTCTTTTTCATTTACTCAATCTCACTTAAAACTTGTTACTAAATCAATCTAAGGTCTTTAATCCAGTCATTCCCCCATACAAGAATGAGAAAAAGCATAAGAATCTTTCTTTAATCATGCTTTTTAACCAGGCTTTTTTTTACACTTGAGTGCCTACATTTCTTAAAACTGAAGAAGAAGAAAGAGAGAAGAAGGGAGAAAGATAATAAAAAAAGAACAGCAGCACCTGTTTATAATCCCCATTACACTTAAAATAACTGAAAAATGCTTTACTTTATAGCATGTAAAGAAAACCACGTCACAAAATTAATACTTACAGTTAACTTTCTCCCTCCTCATCCCCTCCCCAAAGCACTTTTCTGGATATTAATGACATGAAGCAGGATGTATGCTTTAGAGTCCCCCATAAGTCCAAACAATTCTGAATGTCAATGTTTCCAGATTTTCTTGTTGTGTCATATTTCACAAATATAATTATTGCATTTTAAACCCACATTAAATTACTGATTTTATTACTATTCATCTCCAAAATATAGTCTCTCAATTCTTTTATTAAAAACTCATGATCCCTTCCTTCTCTCCAATATTTTCCATTTAGAAATTTGAATTGTTTTCATGGGTACAGTCCCTCTGTCATATTTATTGTCAGAAGAACAAGAAGCAGAATCTCCTTCTGTTTCACAACTTACTTTTTGTTGGACAAACTTTTGTATTTCCTCCTTAGCATGTACATCGTCAAAAAATGACTTTGTCCCTCCAGAGAAGAATACCTTGAAGACAGCTGGGTACTGCAGTTTGAATCTCACACCTGCATCTTGACATTCCCTGAAGAATGGAATACATTTGCTCCTTTTCTGTCTGGTGTATAATGGGCAATCATTCTCCACAAACACTCTGCTGTCTCCCACTTTTCGTACTTTGTCCTTCTGCCACAATTTTGGCAAAATCAACATTTTCTGCCGGTACGATTGCATCTTTACTATTAAAGGTCTAGGTTGCTTTCTTATAGCCACATTTGGAGCATACACATAATATGCCCTTTCAACTAAACTCCTGCTGTAGAATGTCAGTTCAGTTGCTTATTTGTGCTTTCATAAAATTAAGGCAGTCTATTCCTTCCACCTTCTCTGGTATAGGTGAAAATATCAGGTCTTCCTACGTGATCTGTCTTCTAAATCTATTATTTTTTTTTAAACATCTCTTCCTGAGCAGTCTCATATTCAGCCAGCCTTTTCTTCATTCTGACCTCTGATTTTTGTAGCTTTATCATCTCATCTGAAAATCTGTTTAAGGTGTCTTCCATTTTTTCCAGCCTTTTGTTGTTTGTGTTGATATACTCTATGATAAACTGAGAGGCTGCCAGCCCAGCTAGATAGAATTCTGTAAATAATTCTATGTCCTTGTAAATATTAATATGATCCACAGGCTTGTTTGACAAATCTAAGAAAACTGTGTTATGTGCTGAGCTTCAAAAATGTAACCACAGTGCATCCTGCTGGAAGAAAGCTGATAAGTAAAGAATGTTATGGCTGTGTGTGATCTCAAGCTAGGAGACAGGATGTCTGCAGCTAGAAATTCTTTTTATTGTCTTAACAGAGATAATTACTAGCTTTTGCATGTTAAGTGTCTTTTATTGCTGTGACTTCCTGGCAGCTCCAGATCACAAAGAAATGTTATATTTTGAGTTATGTTAGCCTGGGAACTAAATCAGAAATGACAAGAATGATATAATCTGAAATGACTCAGCAGTAATGTGTATTATCAATTTAAGGACTATCTTAGAAAGAAAAAAGTGCATTTTGTATTTTGTTCTAAAGCTGACAACAACTCACCAGCACTTTGCTTTGTTCTGTAAGTGGGATTTAGATCTTAGTATTTTTCTTACAGATAGATAGGAATATAGCAAGGTTAGTCTAGTTGTTTTCTATATTTATGTCAGACTGTCCTACAATGTTGTTTTAAAGTATTTCCTGTGATTTCTGAACCCTCTATTGTCACTGTGTTGAATTAATGAGTATTGACTCGTGTTTTTATTTATTATTAAATATTTTTAAACCTTTTAACTGTGGCTGTTTTGTCTAGAGATAGCTTAAGCTCTTAGAGTACTTGTATGTATTTGATGATACTGTATAAGCCACTCCTAAATAGCATTCAAGACTCAGTCACACTTACCAATTGGATAATAATAACATTGCAGAGTAGAACTGGACACCCTTTGGTAAGGGCCTTTAGAATAGCTGATAAGAGTAATTGGTGGCAGTCATTACTACCTTATAGCTTAGGCAGAAGGGAGCATAACTAGTGAACCTGTGACAGTCTTTCTCAGGAGTGTCTGTGTGTTTGCATATAAATCAAATCCCAAAATGTGTGTGTGTCAGCTACTTGGGCAGGGACATGAAGCACTGGTTGGACAGAGATGATTCTGGAGATTTTGGCTTGACTACTCAGTTGAGATCTAAACTCTATGGCTGTGCCAGTGGGGAGTCTTGTTGGGGATCTGGAGAGAAAGTGAGAGGCCAGCCCCAGACTGACAGTGATCTCTATGTGCTCTTAAGGGAAATTGTACTTTACTGTTTGAGCACTTGTTATCCTCCCAATGTGGATGCTTCTCACTGGTGTTAGTGGTGAGGATTGAGCCTCCTTGATTACTGGGCCAATGCATGGATGTCACATACTCCATTGTTGTTTTGTTTATTTTAATCAGTTCTGTATGCAGTTGCCTTATATCTTCCTCTAGGTTATTGGAAGTCAAGTCTGAATGTAGCACTGCTTTTGGCTGAACAACTGCAGAACTTTCCGCAGTTAGTGTATCTTCCTCGCTTGTTGTAGCTGATTTTTTTAAGGTCTTCTGCATTTCTTTATACCTGGCATCCAAGGCAGTGCACTTACCAGCTAGTTACTGAAATTTACCAATAAAAACAAGTCTACTGGCCTTCTCTACTGAGTTTCTGTTTTCACACTGGGAGAGCTAGAAACAAGCTGTTACTCAGTGTGTATCCATATTGGAAGTCCTTACTCTCCCTTCTTCACTTACTTCTTTACTTCTATCAAATTATCTTCCTCGACTTTCTCTCTGTCTATACCATACGCGTGTCTTTCTCTAACGTCATATTGCAATTCTTGACTGTATTGAATTAACTTACCTTTAATTTCTCTACAAACTGGCTACAATTTCTATAAATATTAAATGATTGTCATATAACTTGTATAAATTCTTAACTGATGTTTTTATGCTATCACTAATTTGTTATAATTATTTAAACTGCAGATGTTTTTACTTTATTTTTGAAGACTAATAAATTATTGTTCTTAAAATGTTTTTTAATAATTTGGAGCTTTTCTCCTAGCCCTCTGCTGAAAATTGGCTTTTACCTAGTCAGACTTTTCTGGTAATCAAATGCCAATAAATAAATAAACATGTCCAGTTGTCAAAGGCTCTTCTTTGTTCTTCTTTCGGCTTTACCCAGTTAGGGGTCACCACATCAGAACTCCGGTCCGCTAATGATTGGCAGCAGATTTTTTCGGGTGCTGAGGGGCCAGCTCAACACCCAACCTTCAGCAAAGGCACTCCCATTCTATGCATGTCTTTCTAATGCCACTCGACCGCGGGGAGGACATGCAAACTCCACACATAAGGCACTCCAGCCAAGAATCAAATGGGAGAACCTCTTGTTGTGAGGCAACAATGTTACCGCTACACCACCATGGCTGATGTCCAGTTGTCAAAGGTAGTTTCAGTAAATGTAAAATAGTTGAAGTACGTTTGCCAACACTACATTTGGTGATAGTCGAGTTTGCCTTTTTCTCCACTGCTGTGCAACCCCAGGGTCACTATATACAAGTCTGAGGGTGTGAGGGTGCCCCCCTAAATGGGGGAAGGGAGTTGCAGCCCTCCCACACACAAAAAAAGCATTCTTCAGAATGTTCACTGAAGGCAGTTTTGGGAAACAATTTCAATATTTATTTGTTCATCAAAACTGCCTTATGTGACTCAACATGAATCTGTTTAGCTGATGCTTCTTTTTGGGAATCCATCATTATCAATGGGCTACAGCTGAGGCAGAGAAAAAACAGCCATCATATATACACTTTCATAGAAACAAAAATGTCCTTTTTAGTTACTGTGGTTCGCCATCACCCAAACTACAAATTTAAATAGTGCGTAGCTCCTCAATACCAGCTATTCTAGCTACAAATACTGGCTGCTGGTGAGTGCCCTCAAATCTTTATATGAAAAAAGGGCCATTTATATTTTCTATCTTATAGTCTCTTACTGACAGGAAACCAGGTCTACAAAGCTTCCCAGTATCACATTTTCCATTTGCAGTGATGAGCATTTCATCTAACATCTGACACATAAAAAAATCACCCACTCTGAATAAAAAAATAAAATGAAAAAGTCACATTTGCCTTTTTTTGTGGTACTCCCTTCCCCCACCCTCATCCACAGGTCATAAAAACAATGATGCCCACTCATCCTGCGCCAAGTAGTCTGAATGCAGAATTTGTGGAATGTCTACTATATATATTCTGGAAGTAAAAAATGATGAATAAAGGAGTTTATAACTTTGCCTACTTATACAAATATGGACACAGACACTTACCCCACTAGCCTTACAACTGCCAGCTGAATTAACATTACCTTTCTCAAACCCGAGTCATGCTTTTCAATCTTAGGTGCTGAGTGTAGGCTGAGGTAACAGCTGCATTACATGTAGCTGAAACATACTATACATGGTAATCTAAGGTGGCTTCCATGAAATATATGGCAGCACTGCACAAATAGTTAAATGATCAATTATGCAAGTATGGTATGCATCACTTCATAATCAACAATGGACCACAAATGCAAATTTATGCAAGGTCATATGTAATAAAATTGCAAATACCAGAATTCAGTAATTATACACATACAGAAAGAAAAACAAAACACCAAAAAGTCTTGTATACACAGCATCTCTGTCTTTTAAGAGTTTCTGCAGCAGAGAAGTCAATATCATTTTTTTTCTTCTGTAATAAATGTTAAGGAATCTTTGAATGTTAAAAAAGCAATCCTGTGTAGTAAAGTCTGATGCCTTGTACTCAGCTGTATTTAATCACCTTTGTAGCCTCTCATGCATATCTGTCGAACGGATGCAATGATTTTCTGATGTGCCACCCAACAGTTACATTTTCCTTGGAAAAGAAAGAAACCCCGCTGCAGAAATTGATACTTGCAGATATATATTCTACTGAAGCTGTATTCCTCCTAGCAAGACCTCAGCTATCTTATGACAATCTTTTATTATAAGGACTCATTGGCTAAAAATACTGCCTTAACTGCCATAAGGTCTGTATAAATTCAGATGTGTCACTGTCTTTGCTTCACCCTTGCATCATGCAGAATCTTTATGTCATCTAGACAGCTTCTCCCTTTATGGACATTCTCACTTGCCCTTATCCTTCTGCGTTTTTATTTTTAAAGCTTCTCTGATCATTCTTATCTTTAAATCCTTATTGATTCATCCGATTCATTACAGTTTAGTACCTTACCACCTGCTACCAGCTGACACTCCCAGAGTACATCTCTCCTGTGGCTAGCAAAGTCTTTCTCACTGCTGCTTCCTTCTGAAACTTTCTCTGACATTCAAGGTATTTCATTTTCCCCTGCACTGATTCTGAGCTCCTGCAATCAGCTATTATGTAAGAAATCATTCCCAGGACAAGACCACGGTCCAAAAAGTTCCACAAATTTCTTCTTTATTAGAACACAAAATAATTGTTGAGCGCTTTCATCTACACAACATAGATTTCATCAGAACATTTGTTAATACAATTCCTTCACCTTATATACTTTAAAATACCTGCCTTACAAACCACCTGATCAATTATACCATCAATTAACATTTAAAGGTATATAAACTTTACTACATTCTCATTTTTGTAGTACCAAAAATTCACTTATTATAATAATAAAAACAATAGGAATACATAAAATTATTCATAAACAATACATATATAATCCTCACAATACTACTAACAAAACTACCTCAAAACTAATATAAAATTCAATGTAAACTGAAACTAAAAATATGCATCTATCTAAAGTCAATAATAATAATACATGTTGATAGTGTATAAAATATATAAAATAATACTATGGAAGCATATGATTTTATTACAAAACACTAGCATGATATTTCATTAAGTGTTGTTAAAAATGTTATTTAATATAAAATCATAGCCCTATAGTTACATATATACAATTGTTAGTTTCTTATAAGGGGCTTAGTGGGGATGTATTCATTAATACCCGGTGGGCTGGCAGCATTCACTTTAATTTGCCATTTGATCTCTTTGTCCCCCAGAACAGCTTTAATATCACCCCCCCCAGGATTACTCTTTACCACTTCTAAAATAGCAAATTTAAATGAATCACAACCTACAAATGTTTAAAAATGTCTTAGGATTTTCGTTCCATTGACAATAGTAAGGAACACTGTAATGTCAATAATTACAATAATTCCTTGAAGGACATGATATACTGTTTTGGAAAAAAGCTTAATCAGATTAAAGCTTTACAGATGGACAATTTGTATTTACGGAAATGTGTTGATAGTGGTATCATACCAATGGGTTTACGTTTTTTTAAACAGCCCATTGCTGTGGAACTTAATGAAACTAATATACGGACATGTCATAAAATGTTTGACAGTTTTGGTATGTGATTTATGGAATTTATTATATCATGCAATGATAATAAGTTGAGTTTGATGTTGAAAGAAGTGGAAGAACTGAATACTTCTATAACTAATGATCTATTGTTCCCACAGTGGGAAAAATTACATGCCAAACAGTTTCAATATGCTGAAAGTAGTTGTAAAAAGATGTTTGAAAGAAAATGTAAGAAGTTTTTAAGGGATATGAGGCAATATCAAAATCAAACAGCGTATAAATGGAACAAAAAAGGACATGAGAGATTTGATAGGACAGATAGGGACAGAGATGTGGGGGATCTATACAGTGAACAATATAGAGAGGTTTCACATGGGGAAGAATTTTTAGTACAAGAACAAAATGGGAGGGGGAATCGCAGATGGGAAGTGAATCGATGGAGACAAGGGGAAAGAGGAAAACGGAACTCCTACAGGGGTCAATAACACGATAGTGACAACCCAGATATTACGGTTACTGATGGGGTAGTGTATAGTGTAGGAGATTTTAAAATTTATAACTATACACAATACCCAGTAGATGTTGAACTATTTGTTTTATTCTCGAAAGGAATGAAATATATTCCAAAGAGGAAATTTGATTTAGTTGACACCTTGGTAGAGTTGAAATTATATTTGAGAAAGCTTAATTTGGGGATATTTTTTCAGAACTCTACAACAGGAAATACTTATGTAGGTGGTTTGAGGAAGAAAAGTAACTTTACCCCACCCATGCACAATACTTTAATTACATTTGAGAAGGTGGTCAGTAGGAAAATATATGAATTATATAATCATTTACAGAAACAAAGAAATTATAGTAACTGGAGCATTGTAGCCGAAAAACTTTTAAAATCACCGTACGATATACACAATATTAGAATTATGACCCCTGACAAGGGAGGTGGAGTAGTTTTGTATGACATGGACAATTATATATTAAAAATATTTGACATCTTAAATAGTTCTGAACAATATGAGATATCTTCTTTAAACCAAATTAACATTGCACATAGCAGGATTGATCTATATTTGGAGGAATTCCTATTGGACGATCGTATTACCCAAGACTTGTACAATTTTTTGAAAGTGGAGTTTCCCATCTTAGCAACCATTGTAGGGATTCCCAAAATACATAAAAATATCAGGGATCTACCATTTAGACAGTACAGTTTTGTACCTACCATAAATGTAGATGTTCGAAGATCCACATTGCTGCAGTCCTAACACTTGGGTAGTCCGCTGTCCCAGTCGGCCCGAATACCAAAGTATATGGCTGACGTCGGTCAAGGCGCATTAGTCTGACGTCAGGACATCAGGGTACAAATGCGCATGACCGACGTCATATCCTCAGTCTTTTCTTGCCCCAGATGTCAGAAGACCCTAAAAAGATAAGGCCAAAACCAAAAAACACCAAACACTCCTGTACCAAATATATGTACAATATATACAAATTTACAAAGTACAACCCCACCCACACAACCACCCCTAAACACAGAGGGAAGGAGGGAGGGTAAATTGGACTGCAGCAATGTGGATCTTCGAACATCTACATTTATGGTAGGTACAAAACTGTACTATGTTCTTCATCCCACATTGCTGCAGTCCTAACACTTGGGTAGAATCCCAAAGCAGAGGTAAGGGAGGCTGGCAAATCATAAAGAAGCAGGAGCCGTCAACATGCCCTGCAAAATAGCCGTTGCAAAACCAGCCCTAGATTTAGAGTAGAGAGGAAGGTGGTAATGCTTAGAGAAAGTATGCACTGAACTCCAAGTAGCTGCCTCTAAAATATCCTTAGTTGCCACCCCCCTTAGAAATGCTGTTGAAGTGGCAGTAGCCCTAGTGGAATGAGGCCTAATCCCAGCTGGAATCTCCTTGCCATGATGGGAATAACAAAATGCAATGCAAAACCCAATCCACTTAGAAATAGTTTGTTTTGACACAGGCTTGCCCTGAGAACTCAAAGCAAAAGAAACAAACAACTGCTGAGACTGCCTAAAATCCTTAGTCCTGCTTAAATAATAACGCAACTGCCTGTGTACATCTAAAGTGTGCAAAATCTTTTCCCCTTATTTTGGGATCTGCATAAAAAGTAGGCAAATTAATAGTTTGGTTTAAAGCCACACTAGAAACCACCTTAGGCATAAAGGAAGGATTAGTACGTAATGATACCCTATCCTTATGGAAAATCAAAAAAGGCTCAACCGCCATAAGGGCCTGCAATTCAGAAACCCTTCTTGCAGAAGTAATGGCCAACAAAAAGCAGTCTTCCATGACAAGTATTTCAATTCAGCAGTAGCCATGAGGCTCAAAAGGTTGTAGAGTAAGTTTCTCCAACACAAAATTGAGATCCCAAGCAGGAGTAGGAGCTCTACGTGGGGGTCTTATATTCTTTGCCCCTCTAAGAAATTGCTTGAACAAAGGATGAGAAAACAATGGTGGGTCACAATCATAGTGAGCTGAAATTGCTGCAGCATGAATCTTAATGGAAGAGAAAGACAAACCTTTGTCCAATAACTCAGTAAGATATTGAAGAGCCACACTCAAATTAGGCTCAGAAACCTCTAAATCCTTTGCTGCACTCCAAAATAAAAATCTCTTCCATTTTTCTGCGTACACTTTCCTTGTACTAGGTCTTCTGGCCTCCATAATCACATTCAAAACTTGTTGAGGAAGTTGAGACCTGCTATGTTTCAAAACAGAATATGCCAGGCTGTTAGATGAAGAGAGTGAAGCTTGACATTGAGTAGATGACCGTCCCTCTGAGACACAAGGTGTGTAATCAAAGGTAAAGGCCATGAAGACTTCCTTACCAGACTCCTCAGTAATGGGTACCAGTGTTGCGAGGCCAATCTGGAGCTATTAAAATCATCCTTGGCTTGTCTTGTCTGACCTTTAGGAGTACCTTTGGGAGAAGAGGCAGAGGTGGAAAGGCATACACATGAAGATTTTTCCAACTGAAAGAAAGAGCATCCACTTTCCAAGCTGTGTGATGAAACCTTTTAGGTGCAAAACTTTGGCAGCTGGTGGTTTAGTGGAGAAGCGAACAGATCTATGTCTGGAGTTCCCCATGACACTGTCAATGTCCGAAATACATGAAGATCCAGTTTCCACTCGTGGGGATCCATGATTTGCCTGCTTAACACATCTGCTAAGGAGTTCTGTGCTCGGCAGAAACCTTGCCTGAAGAGTTAGTTGCAAGCTGAGCGCAGTCTCCCACAAAATCATTGCTTGCCTGCATAGAGGATAAGAATGTGTTCCCCTTGTTTGTTGATGTACCACATGACAGTTGTGTTGTCTGTTAGAATCAACACCTGCCCTGGAAGAAGTAACTCCTTGAAAGCCATTAATGCAAACTGGACTGCTAACATCTCCTTCATGTTGATATGTAGATGCTGTAGTCTGGCAGGCCACTTGTCTTGTATCCACTTTCCATTCAGATGAGCTCCCCAAGCTATGTCTGAGGCATCTGTCGTTAGAATCTGACTCGCCTCTGGCCGGGTCACAGAGAGTCCCTTGTTTAGGTGACATTCCTGAGCCCACCACAAAAATTCCTTTTGAATGCAAGGTATTATTTGAATGACAGTGTCCAAATCCTGGCAGTGCTGTGTCCATACATTTTGAGATACCATTGCAGCTTCCTCATATGCAGTTTGGCATTGGGAAGCACCAGAATACAAGATGCCATGAACCCTAAGGCTTGAAGGACTGTCCTTGCAGTCAGCCCGGACTGAAGGGATAGTTGATGGAAGTAAATGGAAAGATTCTTTTGTTTGTCCGGGGTTAAAAAGGCCATCTGGGTTGCTGTATTCAGTCTCACACCCAGAAAGCACATGTCTTGAGAGGGTACTAGACTGGACTTTATTTCGTTCACAGAATACCCCAGGCATCTTAGCACTGCTATCACATATTCCAAATGCTGTAAAAGGTCTTCCTTTTCTTGAGCCAGAATCAGGCAGTCGTCCAAGTAAGGATAGATTCGTATTCCTTTTAGCCTGAAGTAAGCTATCACTGGAGCCAGAACTTTTGTGAATACTCTGGGCGCTGTAGATAAGCCAAAGGGCAATGCAGAGAACTGATAATGGGAATTCCCAGCTCGAAAACGCAGATACTTCCTGCAACTTAGTCTGATAGGCACATGAAGGTAAGCCTCCTTGAGATCTAAAGTTACCATCCAGTGATCTTTTCCCAGCAGAGGTAAAAGCTGTTGTAACGTCAACATTTTGAACTTGGGAATGTCCAGATAAGTGTTGAGGATAGATAAATCCAAAATTGGTCTCCACGTGTTCCCCTTCTTTGGTACTAGGAACAGGCGAGAATAAAATCCTAGGCCCCTTTCTGGCACAGGAACCGGCTGAATGGCCCCTATTTGGAGTAACAGAGAAATTTGCTTGTGAGCCTCTTTTCTTTGTAGAGGAGGAATGTCTGGCATGCCTTTGAAAGGCGGCAAGGTATGGAAATAAAACCTGTAACCGTGGTGAATGATATCCAATACCCATCTGTCTTGGGTAATTAAACTCCAATTTTCTTTGAAAAGTGCCAGCCTTCCTCCCAAAGGTGCTGCCAGACGAGAAAGCACTGGCAGCTGAAAAGGCAGGTCATTGGGTCTGTTTACGAAAGGGCTGACCCCTGCCCTCACCAGAAGACTGAGCAGGTGAACTCACTGTTCTAGGCCTAAAAGAACCTTGAGCTCTGCCCCTACCACGTCTAGACCTACCCCTAGACTGGGAATCATAAGCAGGATATGTCCATCCCTTAGTAGGCCAATTTCTACTAAACTTGGAGGCTGAACCTGCAAAAAATCTTTAACAGTCTGCATAGACTTAGCCTTGTCCTCCATTTTCTTTAAAACTGCTTCCACAGGTGAACCAAACAACACATCAGACTGTAACGGAGCATCCAAAATCCTTGTCTTAACATGCTCAGCTAAATTCTGATCCCTCAGCCAGGCGTGCCTGCGAAGAACAGAAACAGTGGCAGCCACCCTCGAAGAGGCCTGCACAGCATCAAAACCACATTGCAAGGAATGCTTACCCACCTGTTCAGACACATGAACTAAATCCTGCAACTCTTTACACTCAATACCTTCCGCCAGAGCATCCACCTTAGACTTCAATTGTGAAAGGAGATAATTTTGATATTTTAACATGTGGAACTGGCAATTCAAAGCCCTCATGGCTAAAGTGGAAGAAGTATACACCTTCTTTCCCCATCTATCCAAAGCCCTTGCCTCTTTATCAGGAGGAACAGGATTTTTAACAACAGAAGCCTTAACACCTTTAGGCCCCTGAGAAACAGTTTCTGGGTCTGCCCTAGGACTCTTAAAAGATACTTATGAGCTTCAGGCACCCTATAATACCTATCCGGTTTCACTGGGGCAGGAGGCAAAGAATCAGGGTTCAGGAAGCCTCTGCAAAAACATCTTCTACCACATCCAGAACAGGAGGTATAGCTAAAGGCCTATGCTGGGGTAAAAACAAAAATTCCCTAAGCCTCTTCCTGGAATCAGAGAAATCCTGACCTTCCCATTTAAAATGCTCCCTCATGGAATGAAGAGTCTCTGTAAAAGAAAAATCCTCAGGAGGAGAAGCTGAAGGAGTAGAATCATCTACATCAGAATCAGAATAAGGAGGATACTCCTGCAAGTCTTCAGCCGAAGACTCAGAAGCCTCCGAACACTGCTCAAAACCCCCAAGCTCAGGTTCCACCCTAGGCCTCTTATCAGGAGGGGGTATAGAACCTCTAATCATAGTAATCAAATCCTCTGCCATTTTAAGCATATGTTTCTTAGGCAAAGATCCTGAAGAACTAGGAGAGGCACCCACTGAAGTTAAACCCGGCCTGCCTCTCAAAGAAGCCTTGGAAACAGAAGGGGAGGGCCTAACCACCTTAGGAAGGGAGGGAAGAACAGCCACCTGAGAAGCCCCTTCAGCCTGGCCTACCTCCTGAGAGGACACATCTTGTAACAGTAAAGTCTCTCCCTGAGACTCCAAATTAACTTCTGGCAGAACCACCGGCTCCACCGAGCCTTCTAAAGAACCGACGTCCGGGACTGACGGTTCTTCCAACCTAGACTTTGCTGCTTTGTCCTTGCGCTTTTTGGACGAAGCGGGCGTCGGAGCATCCGACGGCATTTTATAATTACAACGCTTCCCAAAAACTAACCTGGCACAGTCTAATCTTCTCTTTATAGTGCGTTTGTTAAATCTAGCACAAGAGCGACACCCAACAACGTCGTGCTCAGGCCCTAAGCAAGGTATACACAAGGTATGGTAATCCCTATGAGGTATCTGTTTCCCACAAGAAATACAGTTATTCGCTTTTTCTGACATCCAGTTAAATACTGAGGCAAGAAAAAACCAAAATATTCTAACGGGTACTTAGCCAACTTTGATTCGGTCTGAAACTCCGACTTCAGAAAATTTCAGAACGCCAACCTGCACTCGCAAAACTGCTTCTGCATCGGACTATGCGGCAAAAAAGACTGAGGATATGACGTCGGTCATGCGCATTTGTACCCTGACGTCCTGACGTCAGACTAATGCGCCTTGACCGACGTCAGCCATATACTTTGGTATTCGGGCCGACTGGGACAGCGGACTACCCAAGTGTTAGGACTGCAGCAATGTGGGATGAAGAACATCTATTATCTCTGGAAGTCGCAGTAAGGTTTTTCCTTTTGGTAAAGTTATAGACCAATGGTTAAAACATATTTATTCCAAGACACCGCATATAATTAAGGACTCCTGGGAATTTCTGGGTATGTTCAAACAGGAATTATGGGATTCGAATTTGATGTTTGTAACTATTGATATAAAGGAATTGTTTTCTTGTATACCAAGAGTTGATGGTGTGACTAGATTTATAAATAGTTTAAACAAACACAGTCAACTAGAATGGGATAAAATCGATCTCCTATCTGAATTCATTAATATAGTACTTGATAATAACTTCATTTTCTTTGAAGGAGAGTACTACAAAAAGATAGCAGGTGTAGCCATGGGTGCGGCATGTGCCCCCATTTATGCTAATTTGGTATTATTGGATTGGGAGGAAGAATTTGTTTTGGACTCCCTTTGGATGGAGTATATAGTTGGTTATATGAGATATCTGGATGATTTGTTTATATTGTGGAAAGTAAATGAGGAGAATTTGGAATGATTCATGGAATATATTAATGGTAGTACCCCCCCCCTATCTGAAATTTACCTATAATTTCAGTAGGACAGGAATTAACTATCTTGATACATACATTTTCAGTGATGGAATAACTTTTCAGTCCAAGATTTTTAGGAAAGATACATTTTGTAATGCATATTTGGAATTTTCAAGTAACCACCCCTATACACAGAAAATAAGTATCTTGAAAGGGCAGTGTATAAGGGCGGCCAAAATGACATCTAGAAGGGAAGATATGATTGAAGAAATGAAATTTATTGGTAACTTATTTAGGCACAGAGGTTACCCAGATCCTATGGTCAAGGACGTCACTGAATGGGGAAACAAATATCCACTACTCTTGGGAAGAGAATTTACAGTTCATAATGAGGGTAAATCTAACCCAATAGGTGATGGGTATCTAAGGGCATGTATATTACAATTTGGACAACATGTGGGGGAAGTTAGAAAGATCATAGACGGTAACTGGAATATACTCACTAGTGATGAAGGAATTTGTGAGAAATTAGATGAGAGGCTCACTTATGTATATAAAACTGGGATGAATTTCAAAAGAATGATTGAAGTCAGGACTAACTATAGAGACTATGTTGGGAATAAGGGTAGGACAGGGACCAAACAATATGGACACTGTAATCAATGTTCCTTTATTTTACAAGTGGAGAGCATATGTTTAGAAAATAATATAAGAAGTAGAATATTTTTTAATAAAGGAAACTGTCAGACCCAACATGTAGTATATTTGGGGAAGTGTACTTCTTGTCCGAGTTTTTATGTTGGAAAAATGGACAGAAGGTTACGTAATAGAATTTATGACCACTTATATTGTATCAAGAAGAAAGACAAGAACTATGCACTGTACAGACATTTGGCTGACAGTGTAGGTTGTGATTCATTTAGATTTGCTATTTTAGAAGTGGTCAAGAGTAATCCTGGGGGGGGGGGGGGGGGTGATATTAAAGCTGTTCTGGGGGACAAAGAGATCAAATGGCAAATTAAATTGAATGCTGCCAGCCCACCGGGTATTAATGAATACATCCCCACTAAGCCCCTTATAAGAAACTAACAATTGTATATATGTAACTATAGGGCTATGATTTTATATTAAATAACATTTTTAACAACATTTAATGAAATATCATGCTAGTGTTTTGTAATAAAATCATATGCTTCCATAGTATTATTTTATATATTTTATACACTATCAACATGTATTATTATTATTGACTTTAGATAGATGCATATTTTTAGTTTCAGTTTACACTGAATTTTATCTTAGTTTTGAGGTAGTTTTGTTAGTAGTATTGTGAGGATTATATATGTATTGTTTATGAATAATTTTATGTATTCATATTGTTTTTATTATTATAATAAGTGAATTTGTGGTACTACAAAAATGAGAATGTAGTAAAGTTTATATGCCTTTAAATGTTAATTGATGGTATAATTGATCAGGTGGTTTGTAAGGCGGGTATTTTAAAGTATATAAGGTATAGGAATTGTATTAACAAGTGTTCTGATGAAATCTATGTTGTGTAGATGAAAGCGCTCAACTATTCTTTTGTGTTCTAATAAATAAGAAATTTGTGGAACTTTTTGGACCGTGGTCTTGTCCTGGGAATTGTCTTTGGTCGTGATTGTGTTTCACTGTGTTGGGTTCCCTGGACATTTGCTGTTTATGTCAGAAATCATAGCATTATGTGACAGTATTTTACTGATTGCAGGCTGATAATTTTATCAAAATACTGTTTTTTACTTTTTCAGAGGTATAGTCAGCATTTCACAATGTATTCTGTATAGCAGTTCTTTTGTAGAAGTACCACGATTTTAAATAATACCATATCTACATTGTCAGTGCATTCTTAGTCTTTCTCTAGCATAAAATATCTCTCTGGAGATTGAGAAAGTGATCAAACACACACACACACACACACACACACACACACACACACACACACACACACACACACACACACACACACACACACACACACACACACACACACACACACACACACACACACACACACACACACACACACACACACACACCTGTTTTGCTGCACAAAAATCAGCTGAAGAGATGGAATGGCTTATTATGTTATTATTTTGGTTTCCAGACAAATGCTATTGTTTGAATGACCGTAAAAGAACTATAGAGAGAGAGAGAAAGAGAGAGGAAATACAACATACAGTGAATAAAAAATATTATTGTCTACACTGTGTAAACTGTGTACACTAAGTGTACACAGTCTGTATTTAAGAACATCCCTACCATATTTTTGTGCTTTCTAATCACTCAGAAAGATTACACTAAGTGCACATGTAGTCTACACTTTGTGGTAACCTTTAATAAGTCCCTCAATATTTAAGGCTGCAAGAAAATCAGTAGGAAAACTAAAACTAGGAGGAAGAAGGTGGGAGTTATGCTTCTGTCATCTGTTCACTCAAACAATGTACACTTGGTGTAGGCGTTAATAAATCCTAGGATTGCTGTATTTGAATTAATACACTCTTAGATTTTCAGGATACATGATGGGCCAAATTCAGAAACCTTGAGGTAACTTTTTTAGAATTCACAGCCCTAGCATAGTTGTTTTGCACGAAGATGTGCAGCTCCGCAGTGGGCTGTCTTTGAGGATATGCTATATACTAATGAGGCATTCTGGTGAGAAGGCATATGCTAATTAGCCATGCACTCTCCCACACAACTGCCTGTGGTAAACTGATCAGGTAACTTAGCACAGCCACTCCTGGCTGCTTGTGGTAATGAATATGGCTTAAAGGCCATGTTCATCCATCACAGTAGAGGTAAGCGTGGATAGCTTAGTGGTCAGGTAGTGTTAGGGTGCATGATTGCATATATGTGATGGGCTGCATGTGTGAGTATATGTATGACTGCTACAAAGGTCATAGTAGGGGGGTTAATGGGAGGTACATTAGGTGTGTGTGTGTGTGTGTGTGTGTGTGTGTGTGTGTGTGTGTGTGTGTGTGTGTGTGTGTGTGTGTGTCTGTGGGCTGGGGTGGCTATCATACTTCGGCACACTTATAGACTAATAAGCAATACCTGCAAAATTGGGTCAGAGGACCACTAGCCACCACGGATATCTTCAATGACTAGCACAGAGGGGAAACTCCTAGTCACCAGGGATAACTCTAAAGACATGGGATGGAGGAAAACTAGTTATCAGGGATAACGCTAAAGATGTGGGACAGGGGAACACTAGCCATCAAGGATAATCTTTATCACTATTTCTTAACATCAGTTACACATAACATGGTTGGGGGGAACCTCTACTCACCAGGGAGAACTCTGAAGAAGTGGATTGGTGTGAACTCTATACGCTAGGGATATATAGTGTGGCTTAAAGGCACTTAATTAAAAAAAAAAGTTGTGCTGGGAAAGACTACACAGTAGGGTATTTATAAAGGCACTGAAATGGATACCATTTCTGTATCCTCACACTTCCCATAAAGGATATTAGTCCTCTGCACTACCACTAGACACTGGGTATAATCTTAAAAGAAAAATTAAAAAAAGGTAAACTAGAAATGGGGGAAAAGGCATTGACCCCTGCATTCTTCTCACATGGCACATGGGACCTCAGCATTAACCTGCTATACTAACTGATAAGTGAGTACAACAGGAGTTTTTTTAAATGTAATGAGTATCTTTGACATTATTCAATGCCTACATTTCATGATGTATGAGAGAAATGGACAGGGAGTATTAAGCACACCTATCCATCTCACAGAGCAAGACAAAGCCAAAATTAGTGGTAGGGCCAAATCAGGGACAAGTTTTAATCATTCCTCCCACAAATGTAGAAAGTCACTAGTGTAACAAATTTGCTCTACTATGGAGTTATTAAAGGATCTGAAATGTCAAATTCTAATGTCTAATATTAACTACTGACAGTAATCATCACTGATTTACCACGACAAGCAAAAGGAGACTTGAGTGATATTCTGACAACATGAGAACAGGATTTGGGTATGTAATGTGTGTGTGTGTGTGTGTGTGTGTGTGTGTGTGTGTGTGTGTGTGTGTGTGTGTGTGTGTGTGTGCGCGTGCGTGCTGCATGTCAGTTTGTGTGTGTGTGTGTGTGTGTGTGTGTGTGTGTCATATGTGTGTGCTGCATGTGTGTGTTTGTGTGTATGTGTGTGCGCACATGTACATTTGTCTGTGTGTTGTATGTGTGTGCTGCATGTGTGTGTGTGTTTGTGTGTGTGCATTGTATGTGTGTGCTGCCTATGTGTGTGTGTGTGTGTGTGTGTGTGTGTGTGTGTGTGTGTGTGTGTGTGTGTGTGTGTGTATACGCGCTTGCTCATACGTGTATTGTATGTATGAAAAGAGAATGAAAGGGGCATACCTGTGCTAACATGATGTATGTACTGTCACTGTTAACCACCACATGAAAGTGCTGATCTGTACTTAGGTTCATAGGTTCATAGGTTCATACTAGGCTATCTGCCCTAGGGCATTTATAAGCCTAGCCAGAATATGTTTGGCTTTTGCCACCCATTTTAAATTTATTTTGCTATGCCCTTTTTCGAGGTTATAGGTTCATAGGTTCATACTAGGCTATCTGCCCTAGGGCATTTATAAGCCTATCCAGAATGAAATAAACAGCCATGCAGGTCTCGAACCCAGGACCCTATACACCCTTGTTGCAGTAGCTAACCACCAAGCCATCACATAGTTAGCAGCTGATCTGTTCTTGTGGTAGTTAACAGCTGATCTGTTCTTGTGGTAGTTAGTGATTCAGAGTCATGCAAATTAGCTAATAATGAGTATTTCCTCATTATGGCTAACATGTCTCTAAATAAGAAAATACAGAATACTTGTTTGAAGGGGGCCTTTTACCACAGCACTGAATGCAAGCAGTGGAGCTCTTTCTTTCTGTCTTGCAGCTTGTTCAGATCAGAAACTGATTTATAGGTTCAAAGTTTCATAGGTAGGTACTAGGCTATCAGCCCTAGGGCGTATACAAGCCTAGCCATAATGATTCCCTGGCTATTTCTTCCCACAATATTTACTTCTCTGGACCCCTATCTAGCAGGACGACTGACATGATCCCCGGAGTGAATTTCCTATCTCCGATCCAATCATCAAGGTTCCTCTTGAAGAGGGCCATTGAGGCCTGACATGTATGGGCAGCCTATTCCAGAGTATGGGGAGTGCCTGGGTCAGGAAACTAGCCCTCCACCATGTTCTATTCATCGTAATGACAAGGTTAAGATCCCTGGAGCATGTGGCTCGGAAAGATTGGGATTTAATATCCCCATTCTCAAATGAAGTTCCGCGTGAATGGGCTTACCTTCGTTGAAGGTTGTGCGTCAGGCCTGGCAAGCCAGTACGTAAAAATCAACTGCCAATCATTAGTGGACCGAAGTTCCGCTGTGGCGACCCCATAACCGGGAAAAGCCGAAAGACACAAACATTCTCAAATGAAGTTCCAAACATCAGAGAGGATCACACATATTTCTTTTACTATGGTAGACAAAACTATACACAAACTAAAATAGAGTTAAAAGAAAGCACTACCTTAACTAGTAAAAGCATTTCTTCTGTTGAAAATGTTTATAAAACAAGATACCACAGATAGCTGAGAAAATCATGAATTTATCTACATACAAAAATGCACGTATGTGCACATACCACACAAACATGAACTCAGCTCTACTTCTAAAGATCAAACTACAAAAAATAAAGACGCAAAGGCTGAATAGAAATGTATAAATTCACCTTTATAGATTCATAGATTTATAGATTCTTACCAGGCTAATGACCCAGGATACCTTTCTAAGCCTAGCCAAGTTTACCTGAAAAAATAATGACGCCATATATCCAAACAGGACATTGAGGGCTAGGCATTTATAAGCTGTCCATAAGGGACTTGGGTGCCAGGCCTGTTGTAACATTCCTATTCACCACCTACTGGTCTGGTTGTGCTTCAAACTGGATAATAGACAAACTCAGTTTCACATTAATGGGAACCCCAATCCTTAGGAGGGGCAGTCTCTGGGACACATATTTATCTCTCCAGCATGTTCTGTTTAAGTCACTTACAAAATTCAGGTCCATAAACCTTGTATTTCTGGTATACTACTGTTGCCATCTATATATCCCAAACCATAAAAATGTTCATAAAAACTTAGATACTCTGTATAGGAACAAGCAAAACCTCACAAAAAACACAAGAATTTCTATTGCCCAATTGCATCTCTTCTCAGTGTACTCTGTGAATCACCCATATTCACTAATCTAAGAAAATCTAAATTAGCAAAACTAGACACCTGCTATAACAAAATTGCCAAATCTACAATAAACTCACCCTCTAAGATACACCACTATTCAGTACTCAAAACAACTCAACTGGCTAGAGCTTCACCACCTCCTGCTCTTTAACCAACTAAACTTAGCCCAGAAAATCTTCCATCAGCCAGATAAAACACCAGCATTGGAAAATCTGGTACAGCCATACACAAGCACTAGAGTGTTATGGTCTGACAACAAATCCCTCATAAAGACATCCACAGCCAACAATCTTGCTGGAGAAAGTACAGTTGTGTACACTTACCATAAATGTAGATGTTCGAGTGTATTCACTGTTGCAGTCCTAACATATGGGTTATCCGGCTTCCGGTAACCCTCAGTAGCTCTCAGTCGGCCCGAATACCAGAGTCCTCAGTATATGACGTCGGCTGCCATCGGCTGTAAAACTGATGTCAGAACGTCAGGTATAAAGGGAGGCAGCTGACACCATTTCCTCAGTTTTTCTAGCCTTAACTGTCAGGAACCCCCAAAAGAAGGCTAACCCAGGAAGGGAACATCCTGGAAATATGCCATCCAAAAAATAAAAATAAGTAGTCTGTGCCTTAGGAAAAGAGGGGGAATGGAGGGTGGGAAACCAGGACTACAACAGTGAATACACTCAAACATCTACATTTAAGTGTACACAACTGTACTATGTTCTTCGTGTTTCACTCTTGTAGTCCTAACATATGGGTTGATTCCCAAAGCCCAGGAAAAAGACAAAAAGGGGGAGGAAGGATCACAGATTAAGGGTTGGTAAGAAGGCCCTGCAAAACTGCAGAGGGAAAACCAGCCCTGGATTTAGAAAACAAAGGTAGACTGTAATGCTTTGTGAAAGTATGAACAGAAGACCAAGTAACTGCTTCCAGAATGTCCTTAGTAGGCACACCTCTCAGAAAATCTGCAGAGGTAGAGGCTGCTCTAGTAGAATGGGTCCTAATACCCTGAGGGGAAACCTTCCCATGCTGCATGTAACAAAAGTGAATACAACGAGCAATCCATTTGGAGATGGTTTGTTTCGAAATGGCTTTACCCTGAGCCCCAAAGGCAAAACTAACCAACAACTGTTCAGATTTTGGAAAGGATTTAGTCCCGTTTAAGTAAAATCTCAGCTGACTGTGCACATCAAGAGAGTGCAGAATCCTTTCCCCTTTATTACGGGGATTACTGAAAAAATTAGGCAGGTGAATAGACTGGTTAAGGGTTAGACTGGAAACCACCTTGGGCATAAAGGAGGGATTAGTTCTCAGGGAAACCCAATCGGAATGAAAAATAATGAAAGGTTTTACTGCCATTAAGGCTTGCAGCTCTGAAACCCTTCTGGCTGAAGTAATAGCCAAAAGAAAAACAGTCTTCCAGGATATAAACTTCAAATCTGCAGAGGCAGCTGGTTCAAAGGGAGGTGGAGTAAGTTTCTCCAGGACAAAATTAAGATCCCAAGCAGGAGTAGGAGCTCTTCTGGGAGGTCTAAGATTGCTAGCTCCCCTCAGGAACTGCTTCATCAATGGGTGAGAAAAAAAGGGTTGCTCAAAAGAACAATGAGCAGAAATTGCTGAAGCATGAATTTTGATTGAAGAAAAGGAAAGTCGACCATTAAGCAAGCCTGCTAGGTAATCAAGAATAAGGGAAACAGAAGGATGAGAAGAGTCTTCTCCTTTAGCCTCCATCCAAGAGCAAAATCTCTTCCATTTATCCTCATAGGATTTTATGGTGCTAGACCTGCTGGCCTCATGAAGAACTTCAACCAGAATTAGCCAGGAAGTTAAGTGCAGAGTTTAAAGATGAAGATGAAGGAAATTTCCCCCTTCCTGAACCAACAGATCTGGTACCAAAGGAAGATGCCAAGGGTGAGCCAGGGAAAGGCTGTGAAGAAGGGGATATCAATGCTGCCTGGGCCAATCTGGTGCTATAAGAATAGCCTTGAGTTTTTCATCCCTTATCTTTAGCAGCACTCTGGGAAGAACAGGCAGGGGAGGGAATGCATAGATTGAGAATTGTGTCCATGGGAAGTGCGTTCACTCTCCAAGCTTTGTTGTTAAACTCCCTGGTGCAGAAGGTTGGAAGGAGATGACTGGTGTGAGAGCAGAAAAGATCCACTTGTGGAGAGCCCCAGTGCTGAGTGATGCGATGGAAAATGACTTTGTTCAGTTGCCACTGGTGAGGATCCAGAACATGTCTGCTCAAATGATCCGCCAAGGAGTTTAGCCTCCAATGAAGATACTGGGCTATTAGATGTATGCCCATCGAAGCTGCTAATGACCATAGTCTCATGCTTTGTCTGTACAAGGGGTAAGAGTGAGTCCCCCCTGCTTGTTGATGTACCACATGATTGTGGTATTGTCTATTCTGATCTGCAGAGTCCCAGGGTAGAGTAGGTACTTGAAAGCCAACAAGACCTGCTGTACTGCCATCAATTCTTTTAAGTTTATGTGCAGTTGAATCTGCTTGGTGCTTCAAGTCCCCTGTATGCCCCTGCTTTCCAGATGAGCCCCCCATGGATAATCTGAGGCATCTGTGGTGAGAGACTGGCTGGTATGTTGTGAGCGGAAAGGCAGACCTTTGTTCTAAGAACAGACTGTCGCCCACCAGAGGAACTCCATTTATAGACAGGGAATTAAGGAATTAAGAATCAAGTCTAAGTCCTGTGTGTGTTGACACCAAAGATTCTTGAGGTACCATTGAAGTTTTCTCATATGCAGCCTTGCATATGGGATCATCAGAATACATGAAGCCATGAACCCCAGTGCTTGCAGGAATTGCCTTGCAGAGAGCAGGGTCATGCTTGCCAAATTATTGAAGTAAGCCGAAAGAACTTCTTGCTTCTCTTGAGGGAGGAAACACCATCTGGGTGGCTGTGTTCAGACTACGTCCCAGGAAAACAATCTCCCTTGTAGGAACCAACCTTGACTTCTTTTCATTGAGAGTGTAAACCAAAGAGGTGAGAATGTCCTTCACAAAGTCCAAATCCTTTTCTAGTTGTTCTTGGGAGTTTGCTTGAATGAGACAGTCATCCAGATAAGGATAAATTTGAATGTTTCTCTGCCTGCAGAAAGCAATGGCTGGAGTCAGGCACTTTGTAAAAACTCTGGGAGTAGTAGATAAGCCAAAGGGCAGTGCAGAGAACTGAAAGTGTTGCTCTCCAGCCCTGAAACGAAGGAACTGCCTGCAACTTTCCCTTATTGGAATGTGCAGATAAGCCTCCTTGAGATCCAAAGTTACCAGCCATGAATCCTTGCCCAGCATGGGTAGTAACTGTTGAAGAGTGAGCATCTTGAACTTGGGAATCGCCAGAAAAGTGTCTAGAATAGACAGATCCAGAATAGGGCACCAGGTGCCCCCTTTTTTGGGTACCAGAAAAAGTCTTGAATAAAAACCTAGGCCTGCCTGACTGGCAGGCCAGTTCTATAGCCCCCATGGTCAGTAGAGAGGAAATGTTATTTTCTACCTCTGCCCTGAGAGTTCTGGGTATGTTTGGGTACCCTCTGAGAACAGGGAAGGTGTGAAAATAAAACTTGTAACCTTAGTTTACAATATTGAGCACCCATTTGTCATCTGTGATGGTCGACCATACCTCTGCAAACCTGGCTAACCTTCCCCCCAAAGGAAACCCAGGGCCAGCAGAGGTAGGCACAAGAAGGCCGGAGTCATTGAGAATGTTTGCTTTGGAAAGCTGGCTTAGAACTCCCCGATTTAACAGAAGAAGAATGCCATTGTTTGGCCCTTTAAGGGGCAGAAGCCTGTCCTCTGGAAGATCTGAAACCCCTAGGCCTAGAGCGATCATACTTGCCAGGATCAGGGAAAGACCAATTCTTGGAAGGGTAATGCATACTGAACCGAGGAGGCTGAGCCTGAAGGAAATCTTTTACAGCTTGCATAGATTTTGCCTTATCCTCCAACTTATTCAGTACCTCCTCAGCCTTATTACCAAAAAAGATTGTTTTTGTGCAAAGGAACATCCAGCAATTTAGATTTAACAGGTTCAGAAAGAGGCTGCTCCCTGAGCCAAGCATGCTTTCTAATAACAGAACCAGTGGCTGCAGGAAGTCTCCAAAGTGTCAAAACCACAATGTAATGAATGCTTATTAACTAGAGTGGCAGAATTCAGTAATTCTTGTAAATCTTTGTTCTCCGGCATGGAAGAAATATCCCCAAGTGTAGCCTTAATAGCCTCCAAAATATGCTGCTGATACTTAAGCATGTGAAAAGGCAATTCACAGATCTAATGGCAAGTGTTGCAAAAGTATAGACTTTTTTACCCCACCTGTCCAAGGCCCTAGACTCCTTATCAGAAGGAACAGAATTTTTAGCAATAGTAGCCTTAACACCTTTGGGGCCTTGAGAAATAATCTCAGGATCAGCAGTAGGGTTTTAAAAAGGAATTGATGAGATTCAGGAACCCTGTAATACCTATCAGTTTTTCTGGGGGTAGGAGGGACAGAATTAGGAGTTAAAGAATTTTCCATGAAGACATCATCCACAACTTCCAAAACTGGAGGTATAGGCAGTGGCTTATGCTATGGCAAATCCAAAAAATCCCTGAATCTCTTTTTAGACTGAGGAAAATACTGACATTCCCATTTAAAGTGCTCCCTAAGAGTATTCAAAGTTTCCCCAAAGGAAAAATCTTCTGGGGAGGAGGAAGAAGGGATAGAGTCCTCAGCATCAGAATTCTCAAAGCCAGAAAAAAGTTGAGAATTTCCATCATCACCAGCAGAAATACTGGAAACCTCAGAAGCTGAGATGGACAAAATATCAGGAGACAAATCCCTAGCCCTCTTGGAAGGGGGAGGATGAGAGCCCCTAATCAGGGAAAGAAGATCACCAGCTATCTTTACCAATTGGGACTGAGGCACAGAAGGGGAGGCCGACACCTGCTTGTGAGTAGGTTTGCGGCTGGAAGGTTTGCTAGCAATCCTGAGGGACTCGGGAGGCATAGCAATTGCAGAAGTATGGCCTAAGGTAGTCGGTCTGGTTCTGGTCTCATGTCGTTGAGAAGAGGCGTCAGAAGCCAGTGCCTGCATAGCGACTCTGGACCCATCTGAGGCGGTGACAGGCAGATGGTCTGAAGACGAAATAGACTGCGGCATGGAGGACTCCGTAAAGGTCTCAGCAGAGGCCTGCCGCTGAAAATCTGTGGACTGCAGGGGCTGCAAAAGCACCTCACTGACTACCACTGGGCTCACGACCAATTTCACTGGTGCATCGTCAGCAGATTTAACCCTAGGTCTGTCGTGGTCCTTGTCTTTGCGTTTCCTAGGTATATCCAAAGTCGGGAGATGTGAAGACGCTATAACGATGAACTTAGGCCAGACTCCGAAATGTTTATACAAAATCTTAGCTCTATGGCGTATGGAACACAGGTTAAAGGAAGCACAGAGATTGCAATTAGGGACATTGTGCTCAAGGCCCAAACAAGTTATACAATAGGAATGAAAATCACGGTGCAGAATCTGTTTTCCACAGGCAAGATAGTTATTAACTTTATCTGACATTCGTTAAAGCAAGAAAAGAGGATCCCCAATGGGGTACTTATCTGAAGGCGTTTTCAACTTGGTAGTCGTAAAGCAAAAAGAAGGTAAACAGCCGACTGGCACTAGTGCGAATTGCATCTGCTTCAGGCTCCGTGGCAAGAAAGTCTGGGGAAATGGCATTGGCTGCCTCCCTTTTATACCTGACATTCTGACATCGGTTTTACAGCCGACGGCAGCCGATGTCATATACCGAAGACTCTGGTATTTGGGTCGACTGAGGGCTACTGAGGGCTACCAGGAGCCGGATAACCCATTTGTTAGGACTGCAACAGTGAAATATGAAGAACATCCTCTCCTCTCAAACTACATAGCCAAATTTTGCAGTGCTCTACCTCCCGACATAACATCTACCACAGCCTTGATTTAATTTAATTAAGAAAATGCTAAAAACTCACCTAATAAATGGCTATGTCCATGCACTGCTCCTGATTAAAATTACTCTCTCAGCTATTTCTTTCTCCCCTTCTGTCCAGACCTACATAGTCTATATACCCTTAAGATCTTTAACCTAAAAGGCATGTTAGCACAAATTGTTTATAATTCTTTTTTATTAAAAATCATGTATGGATCCTATGTTTGAATCTCTATAGAATGTACACACTGTTATCATATAATCACTCTCACCGTACTGTCACATCTAAATAAATTCACCATGATTCTTACTGCAACTCACTGTAGTACTTATTGCACTCAAATATTTGTCAAATGGTTTGCAATAAATAGAGCTTTCCTCCCCATGCCTCCGCTGAAAAAGGACATGTGCCTAGTTAGACTTCCCGGTAAACAAATTTAAAATAAATAATACTGCAAAATTCAGGCCCTTAGACCTTGTATTTCTAGTACTACAAGTTTACAGACAGAATGATTACCTCAACTCACCACATAGGAACTCACCCTTTGATAATAATATACGTTTCTACAAGGGATAAGCATTTTTGTTTTGCATTTTAAGGTATTTAGTTACTTTTTTAAACATTACCTTACTGAAACATAATAAAAATCAGATAAACATTTCACATTCAACAACATCAGATTGCACTACACATGAAACCAAATAGACTCCACGCTACATTTTTGCACCATGTACATGGGTGTTATATAACTCAGCTTAGGTTTATGTCTGAATATTGCACAATCTTTGAAAAAATATATGGTGACTAAAGTCATCTACATATCTTTTATCCAAGATTATGCAACATTGGAGATAGAATATGCTAATATGGTAGTGGAGTTTTCACAGCAATATGCAAGAGTGAACATGGTAGCTTGCACGCTGGAAAAAGCAGGTAAGATATGCAATTCTTTTTTACCTTTTTACAGTACAATTTTTTAATAATATACTATTTTGAATTAAATGAAGCATACATTTGAGATTTTTTTTCTTCAGTTATTTCCATTTAATTGTGAAGTAAAACATAGTTGTGTGTGTATGTGTGTGTGTGTGGGGGGGGGGGTGAGCACAAGTGTTTATGTTTACATGGATAGCCACACATACATCTGGCAGTTTTTAAGATTTGTATACACACAAAAGTAAAGAAGATATCTATCTACCTGTTTGAGAGAGAAGCGGTGTGTAAGGAACCTTTGGCTCTATTGCACTCATAGGTGGAGGTAGCAGAGGGTTGGTGAAGCTGCGAAGAGGATGTGTTGGCCGAACACAAGCTGTGGGAATAGTTCTGCTTGGTGCTTCATCTGTAGATGAACTTTCAGGTTGTGTTTGTGCTAACAAAGATGACTGTTGTGATGTCGCTCCCTCAGCTGTACCTAGACATCACAAAGACAGTTGTTACAGAAATGAAAATCACAATAAGGTAGTTCTGTTTTAAAATCAAAACAAAGGCAGTCCTGTACTCCTCAGACTGAATAAATGCAAGCTCCATTCTTTTCTTGTCTTGGTTTTCAATGTGCTAGCAATGCTACAATTGTTGCCTCTTCTCTGTAGAATAATCTACAGTGCAAGTGGATTTCTTTTACTCAGAAACATCATAGCCGACTATACCATGATCTGACAAGTCACAAGTATAAAAAAATCTTATTGCCTGAAGCATTCTTCTGCTTGAGGCTGAAGACTTCAAACCAAAATAGTCATTTGATGCCTGTCTTGGTATATCACACACTGCTTTATTTCCTCTAAAACTGCAAGGATATATTCCATGGAAAAAGTTTAAATACATTTACAGTATGTACATACATGTTTCTTTTAAAGGACAGCTGTCTCTTTTGAATAAAGCACTCAACTCTGAAGCAAAATTCGGATAGACAATAAAGGACACTGTATGCGATGGGAGCTGTAGCTCAGTAACCACATTGCTACATTTTTTGGCATGAAAAATAACTTTTATAAACAATACAGACATCATGGACAGTAAGAGTTGCATTACAAAATCATAGCATGTAGTAAATGTCTGTATCATTAATGTATATGATTAGTACTGAATAGAATATTAATGTCAGTCACTAGGCAATATTCCTAAACATGAGCATACTACGGAATACAACCTTACACGGTTTTGAGTAGTATACAAGAGAAGAATAATTCCTAAAAAAGTGCTGCTCACAAATGCAGCAAGTTACAAGTGACCAGAGGACTGTTTTCTGAGCCACACATTAATACAGCAGCACGTAGGCACATCAACAAGCATCTTCTCTTTTATGAAACTTGTATATTAAAGGACTTCAAAGATCCTCACACCATGTAGCTTTCATGAAAGGTGCATGGGGCTGTTAGCTGTGTTGCTCCCATTCCCTTCAGTAGGGAATGCTGTTGACCTTATGGGATATGTGGCTGTGCAGCTCCATGCCATACAGCTTGAGTCTACTGAGAAGGGAGCTTATGTGCAGTTGTTCTAACAGCATGGAAAGCAGTTCAGAAATGTTCACTGGATAGTTTTAATGGGATTCAGTGCCACAATTAAGAATGTTTCTGAACTGCATAATAGATTAGCAGCACAGCAATGCAAAACTGAGCAAAACATAGTGCTTAGCTGTGGAGAAGGCTTATGAATACCACCCACTGCCTGCAGTGTTTATGCAGAGAAAGTTAAGACACGTACAAAATTATTGCTAAGTGATATCTGCATGACCATTTTCAGAAATCTGTAAGAAGGCTGCCATTCTCAGACTTATAACTGATAAAGAATGTATTTTGCAGACCACAGACACAAAGCTCCCTCTGACTGCATATGTGTGTTCATAGGTTCTAGAAAATATAAGGTAACTAAGGATTAGCTCCATTTATGCTTTGCCGTCTGTACCTCACAATAGACTGTACCTCCGTTTTCAAGGAGGGTTAGGCCAGTCAAGAAAGGATTGAATTTATGAGTAGCCATCCAATCATCCAGTGCCCATATGAAGGAAGATAATGTACCTCACTGCTTGAATTGCAGTGGGAGTCTATTCCAGAGGTAGGGAAGGTATAACAAACTTACCTATTCACCATGTTTTATTTATTTGCTGATAAATACTTAGGTCCCTGGTTTAGGCATTTGCAGGACTATTTGATTTGTGAAGAAACAAAAGACCAAGGACCACTAGGTCCCTAATCTCAGAGAAGGCAAACCACAGATCTCCCTCAGAAGAATATAAGATACTGAATAAAGGGACAGTGACTTTAGTCTTTTCTGGTAGTTTGGGTTTTTTAAGCCAGCAATCTACTTTGTTTGAATCTCTGGGGGTTTTCTAGTCATTCATGATCCAGTGAATGCAGGTACATCCCAAAGGGACATTGTATTTAATAAATGGCCTTTTCAGGTGGGAGGGTGGCCTAATGGTTAAAGTGTTTGCCTTACAAACACAAGGTGCATGGTTTGAGTCTCACAAGGGATAATTGGCTAGGCTTAAAATGGCTCACAAGGGCAGTTAGCCTATTACTATTCTATGAACCTAATGATGAATGTAATGAGACATGACCTCATTAAATCTGTGTGATATTACCTTGGCAATTAGCTACGTGAAGTAAACTTTCTAACTACTTACTGTTGTTACTTGATGATTAAAGGAGAGGGAATTATCAACCCAAGTATCAAGTTCTTTAAAAACATTCTCAATTTGGAGTTGGGTATTGCCTGTGTTGTATGCTGGAGGGAGGGGCTGTTTATGAAATTTGATAAAACTGAGCTATTTAGCATTTAATTTGAGCCTGTGTTTTGTACATAAGGTATTTCTGAGTGTAAGTTCTTGCTGAAGGGCTTGGGAATCACAGGGAGGCTTGACAAGACTCCCAGTTTACAGCTGTTTGCAAACTTGGTTAGCCTGAGGTCTTGATGCATGGTCTGGAGATCATAAAAGTAAATGCCGAACAAAAGAGATCCTAGCACTGAACCCTGTGGGAAACCACTGGTCAACTTTATACTCTCTGATAGGACACCAGCGACTCACACCATGTGGGTTTTGTCTTTTAGCCATTTTGCTATTCACCTTACTACTTTGGGATTCTTTTATTATGCAGTAAGCTTACTCACTATGTTAGTTTGGGGGGGGTGGTCAAATGTCTAGGTGAGATAAAGGTGCACTGTGTGGAGAGCATGACCGCTGTCAACAAGCTGAATTACCCTTCCATACAAGTTAACCTGATATATTCAATATGATCTACACTTGACAAAGCTAAAATACTGGGGGTCTAGTTGGTGCAGAATATTACGGAGCTCTTAATGAGCTGTTTCCTGTAGTCTAGTGGTGCTGGATTTGATTCCCTCAGCCTCCAACTGTGTTATTCTGTGCAAGTCGTTTCACAAGACAACACTCCCAGGTTGAGTCTGAAAAATTTCCATGGATATAAGTGATCTACCCTGGTAAACAAATACAAATAAATTACTTTTCAGGATTGGAGCTTGGTATAATAGTTCAAGTGTTTACCTCACAAAAGAGGTACAGGGTTTAATTCTCAACTTTTAGGGAAATAAGCTAGGCTTAAAATGGCCCACAGGGGCAGCTAGCTCAATACTTACCTCTGAATCTAGTCTGATGAGATTTTTAATATCATAGTGTATCTGATCAGTTTTAGTACATGCCATCGCTTCACAAATAAGAATTGTCAGGCTGATGGGTCTATAATTCCCAGCATTAGTGGAGGGGTCACCTTTGTGGAGTGTCTTCACTACTGACAGCCAAACTGACCAATGCAGTGGCTAAACTCATGATAAATAGTCTAAGGAATGGCCCAGCCAAGGATTTTTGTAGTACTGTTTGTTAAATGTTTGGGTACATTGTCACATGCATGATGTATTTTTTAGTCTTGAGTGAACCTTCAGTACAAGTCCTTTAGTGATGCTTGGGGGATCTGAGAGATTCAGGGATAAGTGGGCTTTGGATTGTCCCCTCCGGGCTAATATTCACACCATATTTGTTTGCTAGTACATTGACAACTGTACTGGATTAGAATATTTAGTGCTGTTATGAATAACTTCAGAACGCTGTTGGGTGTTATTTCATAGTTTCCTAATGTAGCTGAAGAAGGATTTGTAATTATCCCTAGCATTAGATTCTAATGTAAATTCATCGGCTGCTTTAATAGACTGGAAAGTAGTTTTCAAGTTTTTGTTTAAATTGTTGATATTATCCTTGATATGGGGATCTTTTGATCTACTGTACAGTTTAGGGAACAGCCCAAAGGCACGCACGTGAGACAAAGTGCTTGGTCCAAACCAACACGAAAGGTAAAACAAAATGTGGACCAGCACAATGGTAAAGCAGGACAATTATTTAATTATTTCAAAAAGTTAAAGCCATATAAATGGCTCACAACAAACAGACCGGTTTCGGCTATACAAATCCTTCTTCAATGCTCAAGAATTATAACAGAGAATTATGTAGCACCCAACATCCTGGTCTTAAATAGTAAAGATTTAAAGAAACATTACAAAAATAAGTATATAATGATAATTCCATTAAAATTAAATACTTATGGAAAATCTTCTGGTAGTTACTACATGTAAATGTTAAAACTAAAAAGAACAACAAAAACATACTATTAAATATGAGTATAAATAAATCAAAATAAAATATTATAAAGAAAGATTGATTGGCATAATCCACATAATTACACAAGAGGATAAAGAGTATATCTTATTAATATTATTAATGGGATAACTCACCTCTATACATTGTTGTTGAAGAATCATAATGCCAATCAAAATACGTGTGGATTATTGATAGCTTAGTAAGTTCACACAAACTAAATAATTGTAAACATGTTATTCTATTTCATTAAGCCCAGGTTTGAACAATGCTCCTAATCTGGTTATCCACATGTTTTCCATATTATTGAGCTTCGTGTGCCAACCTACTTTAAAATTCCTATGCATTTGAATCTTGTCAATAATCACAAATTTGAAAACAGCAGTGGGGTGATTGGTAATATGTTTGTATAGGGCATTAAACAACCTTTTATTTCTGATCGCACTAAAATGTTCACTAATTCTGAGTTTAACTGGCCTAGATGTCTGACCCACATAAAAAGCAGAACAAGTACAAGTGGCTAAATAAATGACCCAATCTGAGCTGCAATTACCAAAGATGGTGATATTATAAACTTTTGATGGGTTTTTACTAGAGAATTCCTTGGTTTTTAAGATATGTTGACAGGCACTACAATGACCACAAGGAAAACAGCCAACCAATGGATCACCAAATAACGTGGTTTGGACAGTCATCTCAGGTGTGTACCTCTTATAATGAGTAAGGTGAAAGTGTATAGTGCGTCCCCTGCGATATGAGAAAGCACATTGCTCTGGTAAAATCTCATTAAGAAATTCATGAGATTTTAATATGTCCCAGTGTCTACTGATGATTTCCCTGAATCTGGATGTATTATTTCCATAAGTAGTTACAAGCCTGATTGGTTGGACAGAATTAGAATTGTCATCTTGTTTCAAATGTTTGTATTGTAATAGATTTGAACGTGTCACATGGTTTGTCTGGTCAATAGTATTGGAGATGTGATGCTTTGTATACCCACGGTTGATAAACCTGTTAGCCAAATCTTGTCTACAAACTTGATGTTGTTCTTGTGAAGAACATATGCGTTTCATGTGCAAAAACTGAGATTTAGGAATATTACTGATGATGTGGCGTGGGTGAGAACTGGTTGCATGAAGCAATGTGTTATATTGAGGGAATTTTCTATGAACAGAGGTGGCCAATGTATCATCTGAAAGTCTTGAGACCACAACATCCAAAAAAACAATTTCTTGATGCTCTATATTCACAATAAATTGTGTGTCAAAGGGATTGTTATTCAGATAACCTACAAAATCAGCCACCTGGTCTTTATTAGCACACCACACCATCCAGCAATCATCTAGATATCTTCTCCAGATATCTGAATGTATAAAAGACAGCCAGAGTAGATATAAAAATCACAATGACAAACAAAATCTTACTTATTCAAAATCACAAAGCAATCATATGCTATAAGCAATAGGATACAAATGCAAAAGTATTAACCTATCCAACGGACATAACCAGAGTTAAGTGGCACATTCATTTTAGGAAATAAACATAGTTAAGACCAAACATTATTGCTAACATGTTTAACATGTTTATAATTATTAGATGGTTAGAAAACAAAACAGTGTCCCTTAGTTAAACTAAAATAGAACCAAACCAATGATGTAAATCAAAAAGTAAGAGATACACTGTCTATTGAGAATCAGAAATATATTAATTGACTGTATAAAGTCCAAAGCACGATGAATCTGTCCAAAAATTATAGTCCCAAAAGATGTAATTCTGTCATATATAGCGCACCTGCGAACACAGGACCCAGAATAATGTTCCAAATGGTAATATGGTGCTCAAAATATTCCAAATTATGTTAAATTCAAATATAGTAAGTCTGCACGAAAAGCAGAACTTAAACACCAAAATCAAAAGTATCAGCACAGTACCTGTTATGATTTAAATACGTAAAAAACGCCCCAAGTCTTCAAAAATGTTCAGAAACTCTGAAGTTAAACCAAGTGTAAAATCCAACAGACCTGTAGATCCAAATGCGTAGACCAAAACTGCAATATCAATGTAATGCAAAAGGTAGGCCAAAGATGTGTAATCAGGAAAATACCTCGTATACATGAAAAATTGTTGTAAATAATCCAAAAATGTTATTGATGTAGTTACGACTACATAAGATGTGTTCAGCAATGTCACCAAAAGATTTTCGCCAATGCAAAAGCCAGGTTTGAGGAGCTAGATTAATGATGCAGCCTGCAACCAGGCATCCCCAGCGTGAAAGAAGCAACAGCAAACGGAACAGCCCAAAGGCACGTACGTGGGACAAAGTGCTCGGTCCAAACCAACACGAAAGGTAAAACAAAATGTGGACCAGCACAATGGTAAAGCAGGACAATTATTTAATTATTTCAAAAAGTTAAAGCCATATAAATGACTCACAACAAACAGAACGGTTTCGGCTATACAAAGCCTTCTTCAGTGCTCAAGAATTATAACAGAAAATTATGTAGCACCCAACATCCTGGTCTTAAATAGTAAAGATTTAAAGAAACATTAAAAAAATAAGTATATAATGACAATTCCATTAAAATTAAATACTTATGGAAAATCTTCTGGTAGTTACTACATGTAAATGTTAAAACTAAAAGGAACAACAAAATCATACTATTAAATATGAGTATAAATAAATCAAAATAAATCAAAATAAAATATTACAAAATTAAACAGAAACATGAAGTCCCTAAGATCAAACATCTGGCACTTGAAATTATTCAAGGCCTACAAACTTAAAGATATCACACCAAGAGGTCTTAGGATCCGTCTTCAACCACTTGTGTCCAATGTTGATACTCAGTTGTCACAGGATTGGGCTTCAGCTCAACATCAGGCCTCAATGCTTTTTGTTGACACCTTATCTAGTTATTATGAGAGAACTATTGAATCTCAAATAGCAGAAATTCAAACATTTTGTTTGGAAGCTCAAGTATTTGCAACTGAAGTTTTTTTCCAGGAATATATTTCTGATCTAGCTAAAGACTTAGCCAGTTTAGAACAACAATTGATGAAGAGGAAAATACATAAATTTAATAGGGATTTAGCTGATTATGACAAAGGTAAACCCTTTGTCACATCCAAGAATGTTAGGTTTACTGACAGAACTAACAAAAATAATAAAGGCAGGAAAAGGCCAAGATCTATACTGAGAAGGACAGAATCCGCACTTAGTGGCAAATCAGAGGATGAGACCTCATCTGTTACAGATTATGATGTCCCTTCACGCCAGGCGTCCCCAGCTGCTAAGAGAAAGCAGCCGGCCCCTTTAGACACAAGACACGCAGGGGAGGGAGGAAGCACAGAAATAGACATAGGAATATCCACTCTGCAGGCTTTACTACAACAAATTGTGAAACAATAAATAATGTTCTTAACATTTCATCATTTGAACTATTACCTGTACACTACCAAGTATTGAATAAAGGTCTCAATTTTGTTCCCACTGCACCTATTTCTGAATATAATTTGTTACAAGATGTTAATGCTTTTTGTAGATTGTTAAACCTTAAGCTATTTTTTTCAGGTCATGACAATACTCAAAGATCGACTGGTTTCAAATTTGGTAAATCTGCCTTTACACCACCCATGGGCAAACATGTTTCCATCTTCAAAGAATGTGTCATGAAAGATTTACATTTTTCAACATTATATCAACCCATTAGGAATAATCTTACTCAAGCCGAGAGATTTGCTCTTTCCGAGCTTCAACATAACCATGACATTGTCATCACTCCAGCTGATAAGGGGGGAGGAATTGTGGTTATGGATCATTCTAAGTACAAGGCGGAGCCCTTAAGACAACTGTCTGATGCTCGTTATTACATACAAATGGTTGTAGATCCCACACCCAACTTCAAGGTACAAATTGATTCCTTTTTGGATCTGGCAATTGAGGAGGGTATTATTACTAAACAGGTTGGTAAACAACTTAAAGTGGATGAACCTATGCCACAATACCTATACCTTCTCCCAAAAATACACAAAGATTCCAACGATCCCTCAGGTAGACCTATTGTTTCTGGTACAGGATCCCTAACTGAACCATTATCTGCTTTTCTAACTTATTATTTGAAGCCACTACTACCCATGGTCAGATCAAGGATTCAAGATACTACAGAATTTCTAAACATTATCCAGGATTCTCAGTTAGAAGCACACTGGTGGTTATGCACATTGGATGTTTCATCCTTATATACAAGTATCCCCCATGATGCTGGTATTTTGGCCATTTCATATTGGTTGGAGAAATCGGAATTATATTCCACTGGCTTTAATAATTTTTTGGTGAAACTTACGGAATATGTTCTGCGCAAAAACATTTTCTATTTTGATGGAAAACCATATTGGCAAATCAAAGGTACTGCAATGGGGGCATCTTTTGCCCCCATATATGCAGATTTATTTATGGGATTCTTCGAACAATCCTATATATATGATGTCCATCAGAATCTTTATATGAACCATTTAGATATCTGGAGAAGATATCTAGATGATTGCTGGATGGTGTGGCGTGCTAATAAAGACCAGGTGGCTGATTTTGTAGGTTATCTGAATAACAATCCCTTTGACATACAATTTACTGTGAATATAGAGCATCAAGAAATTGTTTTTTTGGATGTTGTGGTCTCAAGACTTTCAGATGATACATTGGCCACCTCTGTTCATAGAAAATTCCCTCAATATAACACAATGCTTCATGCAACCAGTTCTCACCCACGCCACATCATCAGTAATATTCCTAAATCTCAGATTTTGCGCATGAAATGCATATGCTCTTCACAAGAACAACATCAAGTTTGTAGACAAGATTTGGCTAACAGGCTTATCAACCGTGGGTATACAAAGCATCACATCTCCAATACTATTGACCAGACAAACCATGTGACACGTTCAAATCTATTACAATACAAACATTTGAAACAAGATGACAATTCTAATTCTGTCCAACCAATCAGGCTTGTAACTACTTATGGAAATAACACATCCAGATTCAGGGAAATCATCAATAGACACTGGGACATATTAAAATCTCATGAATTTCTTAATGAGATTTTACCAGAGCAATGTGCTTTCTCATATCGCAGGGGACGCACTATACACTTTCGCCTTACTCATTATAAGAGGTACACACCTGAGATGACTGTCCAAACCACGTTATTTGGTGATCCATTGGTTGGCTGTTTTCCTTGTGGTCATTGTAGTGCCTGTCAACATATCTTAAAAACCAAGGAATTCTCTAGTTAAAACACATCAAAAGTTTATAACATCACCATCTTTGGTAATTGCAGCTCAGACTGGGTCATTTATTTAGCCACTTGTACTTGTTCTGCTTTTTATGTGGGTCAGACATCTAGCCCAGTTCAACTCAGAATTAGTGAACATTTTAGTGCGATCAGAAATAAAAGGTTGTCTAATGTCCTATACAAACATATTACCAATAAACCCACTGCTGTTTTCAAATTTGTGATTATTGACAAGATTCAAATGCATAGGAAATTTAAAGTAGGTTGGCACACGAAGCTCAATAATATGGAAAACATGTGGATAACCAGATTAGGAGCATTGTTCAAACCTGGGCTTAATGAAATAGAATAACATGTTTACAATTATTTAGTTTGTGTGAACTTACTAAGCTATCAATAATCCACATGTATTTTGATTGGCATTATGATTCCTCAACAACAATGTATAGAGGTGAGTTATCCCATTAATAATATTAATAAGATATACTCTTTATCCTCATGTATAATTATGTGGATTATGCCAATCAATCTTTCTTTATAATATTTTATTTTGATTTATTTATAATCATATTTAATAGTATGATTTTGTTGCTCTTTTTAGTTTTAACATTTACATGTAGTAACTACCAGAAGATTTTCCATAAGTATTTAATTTTAATGGAATTGTCATTATATACTTATTTTTGTAATGTTTCTTTAAATCTTTACTATTTAAGACCAGGATGTTGGGTGCTACATCATTTTCTGTTATAATTCTTGAGCATTGAAGAAGGCTTTGTATAGCCGAAACCGGTCTGTTTGTTGTGAGCCATTTATATGGCTTTAACTTTTTGAAATAATTAAATAATTGTCCTGCTTTACCATTGTGCTGGTCCACATTTTGTTTTATCCTACTGTACAGTTTAACAAGTTTTTTTTTCCTTTTATTTTGTTGTTTATTTAGATCACTGGGCCACCAGGATAATCTGTTTCTAAATTTCCCATTACATTCAGACCTGGTTTGGACTGCTAGTTCTATACATTAATCTAAGTGGACACAGAACTCCTTTGGTAAGCTATCTGCCATGGCAACATCTGGGGTGATGCTGCTATAAGGGAGTTTTGAATGGTCATAATCAAATTTGACAAGATTAACAGCAAGAGGTTCTCCTGTTCTATTCTCGGCTGGAACGCCTTCTGTGTGGAGTCTGCATGTCCTCCCCATGGTTGAGTGGCATTCGAAAGACATGCGTGAGTGGGCGTGCCTTCGTTGAAGGTTGGGTGTTGGGCTGGCACCTCGGCACCATAAAAAAATCGCCTGCCAATCATTAGCGGACCGGAGTTCAGCTGTGGTGACCCCTAACTGGGAAAAGCCAAAAGAAAACAACAATCCAAGGAGTTTTGTTTATTAAATCTGAGAACTTCTGGGCATATTCCACATTGAAGGTATAGATACTCAACTTTATTGAGGAGTAGTTAAGTTGCCAAAAATAATGGACTTCTTGTTTAAAGGGAGTAAATCAAGTACATTTTGGAATCTTACATGATTTTCTAGAGACACAGAGGGGAGTCCTGTAACAGGCTTTAAAATGATAGTCGGTCCTGTTTAGTGTAAGTTCCACAGGTGGGACTCTGCAAATCTATCTAGAAGTGATATGGTCTCTGACAAATATGAAGACACCATCAGGTCTGAAGGCATGGTTGCCACAAAACAAAAGGTATGGAGGGAATGCTGTCTGACACTTAAACCAAGTTTCAGTAATTACAGAGATATGGATATGTTTCAAATACAGGACAGCCTCAGGTTGACCAGTTTGTGATTGAGACATCTGGCACTCAGCAGAGCCACCTTAGTTGATCCTGTTTGGGATTAGATATGTTAATTACCTTAGGATGTCATTTAGCTGGAGTCTAACGAAAAAGGCAATGTGGGGGTAGCAAAGAGTTTAACAAGTATGCAGAAGCCTTGGAAGGAAAGACGCAAGCCATCATTTACAAAGCATGTAGGACTGTCAAGTATCTCATCCCATGCTGATGCATACTCAGTCCCCGAAGAAAGACAAATTGTTGAAGCCAATTATTCCACTCAGGACCACGGCCTTATCTGTATTTCTGACATGCTATTAGAATGAAGTTACAGAAAGCCATTGCATTCACTTAAATGACAGCCTCTCTTCCCATTAGGGTAATATTCTTTATTGGACTTTTAGAGTTACACACTGGAATTCATGAAGAATCCTTTTTGGCATGGTGAAACTGTTCATGGTTCATACTAAGCTAATTGCCCTTGCGAGCTGTTGTAAGCCTAGCCAATTTTCCTTTGTGAGGCTCAAACCCTGCACCTGGTGTTTGTAAGACAAACACCTTAACCATTAGGCCACCCTCCCAACCATGCAGTCTGGATGCTTGAGGAAGTGGTCCTTGTACTTTTCTACATACAGTCTAGGGTTTTCTGATACAGCAGATGAGGTGTCATTCAATAATGAACTGTCAAACAGTGCTAGAGAAAAGCAATACCGTCAAGTGTCTCAGCTAACCATTTGATTATCCTTGAGTTCTAGATACTAAAATCAATATGGGATTTGGAACTGATAATGTGCAACAAATGCATAGGGACAATTTCCCCCTGCAGTGCTGTTGATTTTAGATTAGTTAATTTACTAATGTTAGTTATGTATGTATGTATTTATTTATTTATTTTACATTAGTTCACTGGGGCAGAGCATAATAACTGCAGTACATAACTGCTCTGGCAATGTAGAGGGATACAGCCCAGAGAATGATCCAGGTGACCTGGACTTGATTAGCAACTTGAATGACTGATGGAGTGGCAGAAAAAGATGGGCATGCCTATCCTAGGGGAAGGGCGGTGACATGGGCGATTCCTGAGACTAACTCTGTTGGTGACTGGGGATGTCACAGGAAGGAGTTGTGATCCAATGAGGAGGTGGGCTCGACCTGGATGAGCTGCCACAGAAGTGGGGCAATAAGGTGAAACCTCCCCATTGCACACCCACTTTTAGATGCAACCATGTTGCCACAAAGGAATCGGCAGTTCATTCAAGAAACCATCACCCCTGGACAGATGCAAAGATGGCCAGTTCCACAACTGGCTCCAGCATACACCAGAGTAAGGCCAGGGGGTTACGGAGATTGGCTGTTAGACCTGAGGTGGACATTGGGCACTCAGGTGCTGAGCTGGTATGATGATAGAAGGAGACACAAAAAAAAAAAAAAAAAAAAACAATGACTGCAGTATGTACAAGATGAACTAGAAAGAGTAACTTATTATCTTCCCCATTGTCACATTCTGAGAAACAAAAGTAGTACGAATTCAGTAAATGATTTTCATGGCAATTTCATCATGATTTAGAATTACATATTTGTGTTACACATCATATGATGTAAATGAGAAATTTGTGAAGACCAATGTATTTGCATCTTATTTACCATCACTTGAACAGCAGAGGAGCTTTACATCATGCAGCTTTGATGGATGGAAAGCACAGTTGTGTAAGAAAACTTAGCACAGCAGTGCATGTTTGAATGATTACAGTTGCAGTAACATTCTGACAACAATACAACAGTCAGTCAGGTTCCAAAGCCCCAGGGTACCTTCCACACACTCAAACCATTAGGCAGCTTGAGCTGAGCTGTCTAAAAACACTAGTTTGAGAGACAAGCTCTTCAAAGCTTTCTTGCTGGGGGAGGCTGATCCCCGACAGGACATAGCTAGGAGTAACAATATATAAATACCCTGGCATAATCAAAAACAAAAGGATGATGAAGGGAGGGAGTGGCTACTGCAGCAGTGATCATTCAAGCATCTACTGTACCGGTACAGTATGACCCTGATCCTGAGTAGCATCCTGCCCTCAACATGAATGATACCACAGTATACAGAAAAAATTATCAATTTCAACAATTGGCTAAGTTTCTGGTGTCATTCAAAGGGGATCCAGTGTCTGTCCACCTGGGATGACATGTTCAATAAGCCACGGTGCTTCGCTTGAGACGGTTTGCACCTGTCACGCTTAGGCTTTTGAATACTGTCCAAGGCTCTTGCCACCCCCATAGTGCATTTTTTAGGCAAGGCTCAAAAGACAAACCCGCCGCCATAAATGGCACAAGTAACAAAAATCTGAGGGTAATGCTACTCAGTAGAAAAATACACGATACTGGAAAAAGCCAAAAGCAAAACACACTGGAACACAGCACAAGCAGTTAGTGGTGCAATAATCTTCTTTTAATTCATTCTGGTACCTCAGCCTTCGCCTTCTCAAGGAATACATTGTAATACATAACACCACCCCTTTTATATCACCTCAATATCAAATTTGCATACTTAATTACTTAATCAATTAATCAAAACAACCAATTTGTGAATGAAAAAGGACATGAACCCATGTATCTCAAATTCTGCTGAATGCATTATTTTATACTATTTTTTACTAGATTATTTTCTTATTAAACATTATGAATTTTTTATATATATATATAAGTTATATAATTTATCTTATATTGTATTATAAATTTCATTACATATACATCATAAAATTACAACAAACCTTTTTATAATTAAAAATATTTTACTTTTTGAATGAATTCAAAATTATAAATTTATGAACACATTAATGTTGGAAAATGAACTAATATATACCCAGCAAAACGTACAAAATTTCATACGTAACTTTTAACATTATGATTCATGTTTCCATATTCATACCATTTGGAAAGTGAGTTCTGTAATTCAGAATAAATCTGGATTCCATTTCCAATTATTTGTTATGAAACCCTGCATCATCACCTATATTTTTTGGTTTGCCTAACACACAATAAATGAATCCTTCTGAAACCCCCTTGTGATAATCTAGAAAATGTTTGGCCACGGGACTCTCCAATCTTTTATGCTTGATATCACCCAGATGCTCCATGATTCTAAGTTTGACTTTTCTGATAGTTTGACCTATATACCATTTCTGCTTGCTACAACCACAGCCTATAATATACACTACCCCCACTGAATTACAATCAAAGTATTCCAAGGCTTTGTAGTTGACATTGTTGATCTTAGTTCCATCTAAATTTTTTACTTTACTGCAAACTTTACACCCGCCGCATCTGAAGGTTCCCCTCTTGATGTTTCCCAAAATGTGCCTTGTACTCAAAATTTCTTTTAAATTAGGGTATCTGCCATACGAAAAAGTAACACTGTTAGGAAAAAGGCTCCCCACTCTTTCATCGCCAAAAACTATTGGCCATAATCTTAATACTGTTTCCCTTAGAATCTGAGAAAAATGTGAGTATTTGGTAACAAAAAATATTTTATCCTTGATAATTTCTGACTCTAGGTTTCTTAACTGTCCTCTTTGAGAAGCATATAAACATGATTGTTTATTTCTGTCCATATTTCTCTCTAAACTTTTTAAACTTATTAAACCCAGTTCTCTCTCAACTTTTACCCTGGCTGATCTAATGGTAGCCAAAGAATAATCTCTCACAACTAATCTCCTTTCAATTTTATCAAATTCATCACCCACTTTTGTGAGTTCGGAAGTGTTAAAGCCAATGCTACTCAATGCCAGAAGTCTAAACCTCAAAATGCATGCACTCGAGGCACTCCTCAGTATGGAGAAAATCGATATATGTGCAGTAACAAAAACCTGGTTTAAGGCTCCAGAGAGCACCCCAGCACTACCAGGCTACAACTCATACCATACATTTCAGCCACAGAACCCAAACTGAAATACAAAAGGTGGGGGCGTATCCATATTCATCAAGGATACCCACACCTCCAGGTTAGTGGCACAGTACGATGCTTCAGAGATCATCCACGTGCAACTAACAATGGGCAAAACTGCAGTTCAAATTGTAGCTTGCTACAGATCACCCACCATGTCCCAGGACCCCCATTCTGCATTTCTGGAAACACTGGGAAACATAAAGGTCCTATCAAACATACTAACATTGGGTGATTTCAATTACCGAAACATTAACTGGGAGAAATACTCAAGTACTAACTCCCTTGCCCAACATTTGCTAGAATTTATAAACACAAATGCCCTGGATCAGCTGGTCAACACTCCCACCAGAGGTGACAACATATTGGACGTGGTCATCACCAACATGGGCGACCGGTGTTCCACACCAGAGGTCAATCCCTTGCTGGTTAGATCTGACCATAAACAAATCACTCTGCATATCCACATTCTGCTCCCACCCCCAGTCAAGGAAACCACTGTCAAAAACTTTTCAAAAGCAAACTTCATACTACTTAAGACCGAGGTGGAAAGTTTCAAGCCCCCATGCTAAAGGATAATGCTGTCCAAGCTGCAAAATCCTTTACTAATGCATTCTATGGGCACCTACAAGAATGCATGGATCATGCTATCCCAAGCAAAACCAAGACTCACTCCTCCAAGAAAAGAAAACCAGTCTGGTGGACTACTGCCATAAACAAGCTATACAACCGAAGGAGGAAACTAGTACAGAAAAGAGCAAAATCCCAAGAAGGGAAGACACCCCTGATCAGTATCAGCAAGAAACTACGTTCCCTCATAAAATCATCCAAGGCTAGCTTTGCAAGAAAAATTGCCAAGGACTCCAAAGATAACCACAAGGCATTTTTTAGCTATGTCAATAATCTAAGTGGTAATGTTCAGATCTGCCCGGAGTTAGTGCAGAATGGCACAAAATACACTGAACCGACCGATATCGCCAACATCCTGGCAGACAGGTTCAGTGCAAACTTCACCCACCTCTCACCCCCAAAAGGGCCCATAACCATACCAGAAGAATGTAGAGCCCCTGAAATCACAGACACTCAGGTTAAAACAGCCCTCTCCAAAGCCAAAAACACAGCATCAGTGGAACCAGACGGTGTTTCAGGCTGCGTCCTACATGAGCTCAAAGACGAACTAACCCATCACCTAAACACACTGTTCAAACTCGGCCTCTCCACTTGCTACTTCCCCATAGAGTGGCACACAGCAACAGTTATTCTGCTCCACAAAAGTGGAGCCACAACAGACCCCGGAAACTATCACCCTATAAGCCTGACTAACTTGGTCTGCAAGGCTATGGAGCGCATCATCATGGAACTCATTAACAGAGACATTAGGAACCTCCAAACACTGGACCCTAGCCAGTTCAGCTTTGTTAAGGGCAGCTCATGCCTCCTTAACCTGGTGGACTTCTTTGAGACAGTTACCAAGGCTATAGACAAGGAAAAGG
>NC_056726.1:1373522183-1373529683 GCF_019279795.1 Protopterus annectens | reverse complement strand
ACCTATTTGGTAGCTAGGGGTAACCTTGTTTTTCCCGAAGGGTATGACTATGCATTTTTTGGCATTTAACTTTAGGCCATGGCTCTGGCACCAGTTATCCGTTTTTGTGAGACCCTTCTGAAGGATATCTGTGTCAGATGTGTTTTCTACTATGGCCCAGTTTGCAGTCATCTGCAAACTTTGTCAGCCATAACCCTCCTGTGTTTGCTTGTACTTGGAAAAGTAGATGCCAAACAAGAGTGGGCCCAGGACTGAGCCCTGTGGGACACCACTTGTGACAGGCTTTGAGTCTGACATGGCGCCAGCAACTCTGACCCTGTGGGTTCTGTCACTCAGCCAGTTTGCAACCCATCTTGTGATGTATGGGTTAACATTTAAGCTGATGAGTTTTTCAATGATACCCGAGTGGGGTATTGTATCGAAGGCCTTAGCCAGATCGAGGTAGGCTGTATGGACTGCCTTTCCCTCATCAATGGCTTTGGTGACTGTTTCAAAAGTCAACCAAGTTTAAAAGGCATGATCTGCCTTTGACAAAGCCAAACTGGGTTGGATCCAAAGTCTGCAAATTCCCTATGTCTTTATTTATGAGGTCCATTATGACCCTCTCCATGGCTTTGCAGATAAGGCTTGTCAAGCTAATGGGCGGTAATTTCCAGGGTCTGTGGAGGCACCGCCTTTGTGAAGTGGGACCACAGTTGCAGTGCGCCACTCCTGGGTACGTATCCAGAGGTAAGACTTTGATTAAACAGCTGTCCTAGCTGTGGGTTTAATTCCTCATTGAGTTCGTGGAGCACACAGCCGGGGACACCATCGGGTCCCATGGATCCTCTGATTTTTGCTTTGGAGAGAGCAGTTCTCACTTGGGCGCTGGAGATGTTTGGGGGGCTGCACTCATTTGGTACAGATATCTCTCCTTTTGGGGGGTGGGGGGGGAGAAGTTTGCACTGAACCTGTCAGCCAGTATGTTGGCAATGTCTGTAGGATCAGTAATCTTCACATCATTTTGAACTAGTTCTGAGCATATCTGGGAGTTTCCTCCTAGGTTTCTAACATAGCTAAAGAAGGCCTTACGATTGTCTTTTGAGTCTTTAGCTATTTTTCTCTCGAAATTTGCTTTGGATGATTTTATGAGAGCTCTTAGTTTTTTACTTATAGTGATCAAGGGTGTCTTACCTTTTAAGGATTTTGCTCTATCTTGTAGTAGCTTCCTCCTTTTGTTGTAGAGTTTGTTTATGGCTGGGGTCCACCAGACTGGACGCTTGCCTTTGGTACAAAGAGTCTTTGTTTTGCTTGGGATTGCCTTATCCATGCAGTCCTGCAGGTGCTGGTAGAAGGCGTTTGTAAGTGATTCAGCGGCTTGAGTATTGTTTTCCGCCGGCTCGGGGCCTGAAAGGAGACCACACTAGTCTTTAGAAGTGTGAAGTCGGCTTTTGAGAAGTTCTTTACTGTGGTCTTTTTATTTCAGGTGGGGGTGGGATGAGGACCTCCAGCGAGATTAGTTTGTGATCTGATCTCACCAGTGAGGGGTATACTTCGGTGTTGAACATTGTGCTCCCATGTTCGTGATGATGAGATCAAGTATGTTATCTCCTCTTGTGGGGATGGTGACTAGTTGTTCCATGGCATTTGAGTTTATGAATTCCAGGAACTTTTGGGCTAGGGTGTTTGGGCTTGAGTAGTGTTCCCAGTCTATATTAGGGTAATTGAAGTCACCTAGTATGATGGTGTTTGGTGATACATTTATCCCTCTAGTGTTTTCAGGAAGGCCATGTGAGTTTCCTGAGTTTGTGAGGGTGGCCTGTAACATGCTACAATTTGCAGAGCAGTCTTGCCTATGGTTAATTGCACCTGGATGGTCTCCGATGCATCGTGCGTTGCCACCAGTCTTGAGGTGTGGGTGTCCTTGATGAATATGGATACCCCTCCTTTCTTGGTATTGTCCGGATTTTGGGGCCGGAACGCATGATATGAGGTAAAACCTGATAGCGCTGGGGTGCTCTCAGGAGCCTTGAACCAGGTTTCTGTCACAGCACAGACATCAATGTTCTCCATACTGAGAAGGGCCTCGAGTGCGTGCATTTTGAGATTTAGACTTCTGGCATTGAGCAGCATTACCCTTAGTTTTTTCCTTTTTGTGTTCTAGGGTGGTAGGTTTAGAATTTGAGCCTTGCCTAAAAAGGCACTATGGGGTGGCAAGAGCCTTTGCCAATATCCGGAATCCCAGGGTGACAGGTGCAAGCCGTCCCTTAAACAGCGTGGCTTGTCCAGCATGTCATCCCAGGCAGACAGATACTGGATCCCCTTTGAATGACACCAGTGTTTAAGCCAATTGTTAAAGCTGATCATCTTATCTCTGTATTGTGGCATCATTCTTGGTGAAGGTAGGATACTGCTCAAGGTCAGGGTCATACCTGCCTGGGCTACATAATCAGAGAGCTCCTCAATGTCTCTTTTCATGTAGTCCAAGGAGGTGCGTCTCAGGTCGTTTACACCAGCGTGGACAATGACTGAGTCATATTTGTACCTGCTGTTGAGAGACCTGAGTGCTTGCGTTATGTGGCGGATTCTAGCGCCCGACAGGCAGCTTACTGTGACCTTCTCCTTACTCAGTCTGGTGAGCGGGACATCAGTGTGTCTGACTATGGAGTCACCAATGACTAGTGTGTCTGGCATTGTGTTTGGCCTTAAGGGCTGTGACTGTTTGACACTCTGACTGTGAGGTCTATGTGTTGCGGGTGTTGTGTTCTGAGGTGGTGGTTGTTTGGGTGTCTGCTTTGGTGGCCTCTGCTGTTTTGGTAGATTTTTGATCAGAGCCTCAGAGTATGTCTTTGTGTGTTTATGTGTATGATTTGAGGTTGTAATGGTACTATGTGAGACTGGGTCTATAGTGTGTGTGGTAACCTTCTCCTCCTGACTGGTCTTGCCAGTCCTATGTTGAGAGAGCTCAGCCTCCAGTTTGGCCGTATAGTTGCATCTCTCGCATGTATTTGTGTTTTGTGGGAGGAGGAAAGGGTTGTCTGTGTACATGAGGCAATTGAAACATTGCCTCAATATTCCCAGGTTCACCAGCTGAGCAGGAGAGGACACTAGCAACTGATCCCTCGACATGCTAGAAGGGTAGACGAAAAACTTTAAAAAGATTGCGGGGACGTGGGTGACCGAGAAATGAGGGGTTGCCTTTTTGGGGTACTATCTATGACAAGAGTGCCGTATCAAGGTAATAAGTACTGTAGGAGCAAGTGCTAGGTTTAATAGATAGAGAATAGTCTACTTGGAGTCAAGTAGAGTTGATCTTTTAGTTATAGGATACGCTGATTTGATCAGTAGTATAGTTCGAGGAAGGTAGTTTTAAGGGAAAATTTGAAGAGTGGACTTTAGGTAGCCCGAATAGTTTAAACCTGCTTAACCGGCACTGCCCTAGTGTACAACAGTGGCAGCTCCGCGCTAAATCGCTCTAAATCGCTAGCAGCGTTTAGCTGCTTTATACCAGGGGGCTGGAAAAAGCTAGAAACTGGCCCAAAACGACCAATAAACTACTAGTTACTGGCTGAAACCTCACAAAACTGGACAAAAGGCAGCTCAATGCTTCCCACTCCCACTGGTAAGCAAGGTAGCTTCCCTTCCCCCAAATAAGGCAAGGAAACAGTACACAGGAACTACAACCAAAGCCCAGGAATCAGCAACTCTGAAACTGGACTAAACTAGTAAAGCAGGAAAGCAAGGTAGCTTCCCTTCCCCCAAATAAGGCAAGGAAACAGTACACAGGAACTACAACCAAAGCCCAGGAATCAGCAATATCCATATAATGCAACATAATTACTTGTATAGAATATAATAAACCCAACTTTAAACATTTTATGAAGTTAATTAAAGGAATGCAGTTTCAGAGGTTTTATAATTATAAGTTTTTATGATCCATCTTTTCTATTCAGAGGAGTTTCACAGGTCTGAAGTCTGGGGATCCTCCTCTTTCAAACATATACTTCTGTTTTGGTAATAGATGCCCTGTTACAAGCCATTCTCTTCATATGCCAACTATCCTACTTAGATCAGATAAGTTATCTGACAGCCTTAGCTCTACCATTAACAGTGACTTTAGGTTAACCACTACTGGTTCGAAAAGAAGCAGGCAGTAATCAGCTTTAGCAAAGCCAAGACAGTGCTGTTTAAGTCGCAGATAAAATGTGTTTAGTATCATCCTTCATGGGGATACATTCACCGACCTCTCCTATCACGTCAGATGTTGAGACAATAACTTAATTCAAACTCTTGGAATACAGCTTAACCCCATAACCTCTTACCATTTCATGATTAGGCACCTATTGGCAAAGGTGCTATACTGGCTCTGGATAGTAGTATATTTTTTCTTTGCTGTATTTCCTGCCCTAGCTGCTCTTATTAAGTCCTCCTTCACCAGTGCACAATGACTGCAGACTTTCTTAGGTCATCTCCCAGCCTGAGAATATTAGTGATGTCGCTTTCCATTGTTAGGACCCATTTTTACTTTAATGATCATTCCTATTTGCAAGTTCCCTCACAGCAAAAGTTCCTAGCCTTGATTACTGCATGAAATTAACTGTTCACAATATTTCTGCTCCTTACCTAGTGGAAGTACAGTTAGGGTGGGGCAAAGGGGACAGCTGAATTGGGTCCTATGTATTGTATTATGGGCATGACTGGCAGCTGCTGAAGAGAATTATTACAATACCAGCATTCAGAAATGAATGACAATACTATAATTGCTGTTAGAGCTAAAGAGCTGAAGTATTTAGTGGGTAATGTTGTAAATGTAGCAAACCACTTGATACAATGTAAGTGGGTAATGTTGTAACTGTAGCAAACCACTTGCTACAATGTACATTTATAATTGTAGCAAATGGTCTGTTAAAGTTTAAAGTTTAAAGTCATGAGACTTTTTTTTTAATTTGCTCTCTACTTCTTAGCACTCTGGACAAAACCAAAAATTATGGGAGGATAAAGTTCCAGTCAGGGACCTACTTAGGAAGGGTAGAAATTCTGAAACTGAAGTGTCTGTCATTCTTTAGAGATGGGGGTATGGACCTCAACGATTTTAAATCAGATAAGAGAGCAGATCTGTTTCACTCCTCATCTTAAAGTTGATGGGAGCCATATCTCTCAACCTCTTAATACTCTGGAAAAAGCCAAAAATAGTAGAGGGAAATGTTCAAAATCAAGGAACGATTTAGAAAAACAAGTTTTGCATTAATACGTATTTTCTGAAGTATGTGAAGTCTGAAACTGAAGTATGTGTCATTATTTAAGGATCAGGGAATAGACCTTACTGAGTTTAGATCAGATGAAGGATAGGACTGTTTTTATTCCTAAACTTGAGGATGAAAGGCAACATACCTCTGAACCTCTTAGCACTCTGGATAAAGCTAAAAATAATGTTGAGACAAAGGTCCAAAATCAAGGACAGGTTTAGAATAACATTTTTTTATGTTTTTTGCATTACCATGCATTTTCTGAAGGCTAACAAATCTGAAACTGAAATGGCATTATTTTTGAAATAGGAGAAGGGACTTTATTTTAGAGCTGAGATTGCAGGTGACTGGACCTTTTTTTTTCCTCTTCAACTTAAGAGAAGCGGGACACCAGATTGCAGAACAGCAGTCTATATATAATACTCATATGTTTTAAATGGCAGAAAACAAAATCTGCATATTTATTCTTCAGGTAGACCCCTTAATCCACCATTGTAAGTTGCCAAAAAACACTAATTGGTATCTGTCACTAGTCGGGTTACCTCTCAGGGTCTTAAAACCAGGCTAATTCTCCATCTGGAGGTCAGATTGTCATTTCAAGGTAACTTGTATGACCTCCATATCAAAGAAGACAAATATTTCAACCTCTCACATCCAAGATTCAAATGTTCTGCAGGAGAAATCACTTTTTTAAGACTTGGACTTGCAATCGGAAACTCCTATCTATCAAAATCAAAAGTAGATGTTTAAAACTTTAAAGGCAAGCTTAAAAATTCACCTCATTTCAAAATCTACTTGCAACTGCTACTGTGATAACAGTTAATGCCTGCTGTCACCACCTTTTTTCAGATGTTGATACTAATGTTATCACCAATAGTTAATGCCTGATGTTATCACCTTTGTTCAGATGTCGATACCAAAGATATCACCAACAGTTAATGCCCACTGTTACCACCTTTGTTCAGATGTTGATACTAATGTTATCACCAATAGTTAATGCCTGCTGTTACCACCTTTGTTCAGATGTTGATACTAATGTTATCACCAATAGTTAATGCCTGCTGTTACCACCTTTGTTCAGATGTTGATACTAATGTTATCACCAATAGTTAATGCCTGCTGTTATCACCTTTGTTCAGATGTTGATACCATAGATATCACCAATAGTTAATGCCTGCTGTTACCACCTTTGTTCAGATGTTGTTAGTAATGTTATCACCAATAGTTAATGCCTGCTGTTATCACCTTTGTTCAGATGTTGATACTAATGTTATCACTAATAGTTAATGCCTGCTGTTATCACCTTTGTTCAGATGTTGATACCATAGATATCACCAATAGTTAATGCCTGCTGTTACCACCTTTGTTCAGATGTTGATAGTAATGTTATCACCAATAGTTAATGCCTGCTGTTACCACCTTTGTTCAGATGTTGATACTAATGTTATCACCAATAGTTAATGCCTGCTGTTATCACCTTTGTTCAGATGTTGATACCATAGATATCACCAATAGTTAATGCCTGCTGTTACCACCTTTGTTCAGATGTTGTTAGTAATGTTATCACCAATAGTTAATGCCTGCTGTTACTAACTTTGTTCAAATGTTGATAATAATGTTATCACCAATAGACAATGCCTGCTGTTACCACCTTTGTTCAGATGTTGATATTAATGTTATCACCAATAGTTAATGTCTGCTTTCACTTTTGCTCAGATGTTGATACTAATGTTATCATCAGTAGTTAATGCCTGCTGTTAGAACGTTTGTTCAGATGTTGCTACTAATGTTATCACCATTAGTTAATGCCTGCTGTTACAACCTTTGCTCAGATGTTGCTACTAATGTTATCACCAATAGTTAATGCCTGCTGTTACCATCTTTGTTCAGATGTTGATACTAATGTTATCACCAATAGTTAATGCCTGCTGTTACCACCTTTGTTCAGATGTTGCTACTAATGTTATCACCAATAGTTAATGCCTGCTGTTATCACTTTTGTTCAGATATTGATACTAATGTTATCACCAACAGTTAATGCCTGCTGTTATCACCTTTGCTCAGATGTTGATACTAATGTTATCACCAATAGTTAATGCCTGCTGTTACAACCTATGATGAAATTTTCATATTACCTTGTAAGTGCACTTTTCATTTCTACTTATATTCTTACTTTGTATCCTGTATATACCAATTTTATATGTAGTAACCCTGTATGTACCAAGTTTATATATATCTATATCTATATATATATATATATAACTATAATTTCACT
>NC_056726.1:1373482183-1373517183 GCF_019279795.1 Protopterus annectens | reverse complement strand
CGCATGTTGGCGATGGCAAAATTCCTGGGTACTGGGCACTCTCTAATGTTGGCACTGGGATGGCACTTACAACAGCTGTAAAAATCAAAAGCAATAAAGAAGTGTTCACAAGTGATTTCTGTACTATAATACTGCAAACAGATTCATTCAAAACATGACAAAAAGAATAACATGGTTTCTTATTTCTATAAAGAGCATTCCCATTCTATTATCCCATTATGTTTACATATCTATGTTTCTATTTTCATGTAAATTAAACATGTTTGCTCAATGCATGGTAGACAGTAATACAAGGTCCATTTAGCTAATTTTCCATAAACTGTGTGAGACTGAACACACTTGATAGGGATCTTTGTGTTTCAGAACATACTACAGTGGACAAACTGAGTATGGCCCTGCTCTGCCCTGCGATTTATTTATTACAACACAGTCATTTGAAAGGAAACTGCATGAATACCAGCTAGTCATACTTAACCATAACACTTGTGGAAATAATAAATAAATAAAATAAAACAAGTCAGTGAGAAGTACTAATGAATAAAGTATGGGAACAATAAGCGACCCTTTAAAGATAATTGTTAAATGCACTGTCTTCAAATGCATGCAACATTTCCATTAGGACCTCTTGTCTTTGTTTTTTTTTTTTGGGGGGGGGGGGGTTCTTCCAGGCTGACAAGTGAAAAGGTCATTAACTTCAGTGCTCTGTAATTGAAGGGGCAAGGAAAACTAGTCTTCCAGATCACTAACTTGACAGAGTCTTGCAGCAGTCCAGGAAAAAGAAGTAGCCTAACATGCTGCTTTAGTTCTATCAAATGAAAATGCACGCCTGAATGTCAACTACCTCTTCTTCCTGCATACTGAGTTTATAAATTAAAAATAGGGTGTAGATGAAAATGAACCCTTGTGCTCCATTCCCGCAACATCCTCAAAAAAGGAATAAATGCAAACATAAATAAATAAATAATCAACCAACTAATTACAATGAGGTAGATGTAGAAGTGGGATTCTGTGGTCATTTTATGTACATTACTAAAGCTATGAACTGACAGTCCCATTACTCCGAAGTCCAGGTTTTGATTCAATTCTACTATTCTGAGACTATATTTAGAGTCCTCAGAATTTCAGCAGACAGGAAGTTCTGATAATGGTTTGTTACAATGGCAGAGCCCAAAGGATTAAGCTAGAACTCTAGAACGATAGCTAAAATTATGAGTGACTCTTCTATGGTATGCTGCTATTCCAAACTGGTGTTATTTTAAAGAAAAAGAATAATGTTACCTACAATAATGCCATTGTACAAACCACATCATAATGTTACCTACAATAATGCCATTGTACAAACCACATCATAATGTTACCTACAATAATGCCATTGTACAAACCACATCATAATGTTACCTACAATAATGCCATTGTACAAACCACATCATAATGTTACCTACAATAATGCCATTGTACAAACCACATCATAATGTTACCTACAATAATGCCATTGCACAAACCACATCATAATGTTACCTACAATAATGCCATTGTACAAACCACATCATAATGTTACCTACAATAATGCCATTGTACAAACCACATCATAATGGTACCTACAATAATGCCATTGCACAAACCACATCATAATGTTACCTACAATAATGCCATTGCACAAACCACATCATAATGTTACCTACAATAATGCCATTGTACAAACCACATCATAATGTTACCTACAATAATGCCATTGCACAAACCACATCATAATGTTACCTACAATAATGCCATTGTACAAACCACATCATAATGTTACCTACAATAATGCCATTGTACAAACCACATCATAATGTTACCTACAATAATGCCATTGCACAAACCACATCATAATGTTACCTACAATAATGCCATTGCACAAACCACATCATAATGTTACCTACAATAATGCCATTGTACAAACCACATCATAATGTTACCTACAATAATGCCATTGTACAAACCACATCATAATGTTACCTACAATAATGCCATTGTACAAACCACATCATAATGTTACCTACAATAATGCCATTGTACAAACCACATCATAATGTTACCTACAATAATGCCATTGTACAAACCACATCATAATGTTACCTACAATAATGCCATTGTACAAACCACATCATAATGTTACCTACAATAATGCCATTGTACAAACCACATCATAATGTTACCTACAATAATGCCATTGTACAAACCACATCATAATGTTACCTACAATAATGCCATTGTACAAACCACATCATAATGTTACCTACAATAATGCTGTTGTACAAATCACATCATACTGCCCATCTCTCTCTGTGATGCAGATTCGTTTGACAGCTACATGATGAATTGTGTGTACACAGGTTTGAAGATGCTAACACCTCTATAGTACACGGTGCTATAGTGGCAGCAGAGTTAATGAGAATATATATATTTTAAGTCATAACATTGGCTTGTTTTAGATTTATGTGAAGTTGATATGTTTCATTGTAACATAAATAAAAACAAGAAGTTTTAAATCTGGTTCAGCACTGACTGTTTGGGGAAAAAAGGGAGAGGGGTTATTCTTATATTTCAAAATGTTTAGTGGCCAAGTTATGGTTGCCAGAATTACTGGAATAGGATTCTGTGTATTACTGCCAATCTGGAGTACAATGTATATATGCAAAGAAAAAAAAAAAAAAAAAATATATATATATATATATATATATATATATATATATATGTATGTGTGTGCGTATATGTATATATAAATGCACACGCACAGATATACACACACACACACACACACACACACACACACACACACACACACACACACACACACACACATGTATATGTACATATATATGTGTGTGTATGTATACACACACACACACACACACACACACACACACACACACATATATATATATATATATATATATATATATATATATATATATATATTGGAAAAGATACAGGACTTCAAACAAACAGCAGCATAACATGACATAGGTAGGTAGTTAGTGATAGCAACTAGATAAAAAATGAATAAACTGTGGGACCATATTTTGCCCTAAAATATAAGTATTAGTGTTGTATAGGTATACTGAAATATAGTCATGGTAGTAAAATCTGGTGTCTGGCAAAGTTATAATTATCTGTACAATGTAAAGGATACCATTATGCAGATATTGTGATAGTGGCTCTGTTCAAAATCTCTTTACTCCAAATGCATTTTAAACACATTGACATGCCTTGGGAATCAGGTAGAGATATCTGTTTTGAAAATGCTTCTCATTAAATAGCTGGTGTATGAAAGGTATATTCTTTGGGATTCATGCTCTCAAATTACCAAGATGATTTGACCTGACATCTGACCTTTTTAACTAGGGAGATTTTTTTTTCTAGGGCCAAAATTTATCTGCTGACATTCTTTATTTGATACATTTTGATAAATATCAGCATGTACATATCTGTTTCAATTTTCAGGCTTGTATGGTATCTCAGTTGAACAAACTGGTAGACTAGCTTTGCAAAATCCTGTCCCTCACAGAAATCGTTCTAAAGCTCATAGATATTGAACAAGCACAAAATGTTTCAGCTATACTTTTCCAGTTTAACTCAAATAATTAAAGCTGTCAGTTTAGGACTGAACAAAAAAATCTATAATGCATCTACCAAAATTAGAATATCAAGGCTTTCCATTATTTATTAATGTACAGTGTAAAACCTCATGTTACACACAGAGTTGAAAAGTAAAGATACAGACTTGATAAAATTTATAAACTCTGTAGCCTCTTTTGACTGCACACCCTTCCTCCCAACTTTAGTGTTAAAGTTAACATTTTAAGTCTTACCTCTATTAACCACTGTAAATGTGCAAACAAATGGATATTTATTTCATATGACTATAAACAGCGAAAGGAGCACAGTGTTTTCCACTCTAAAGGATAGCAACTTTGTTGGTAAATGGCAGCTGTTGTTAATAAACTGTAGAAGACAAATTTATCAGTATTGTTTAATGTCCTAACAGCACGAGTCACATGAGGAAAACAAAACCACTGCTATTTCAAGTAGTAGTAGTTCGGATAAGTGAAATATGGAGATATCTGGACAGCAAACAAAAAATAAACTGAGTATGGAGTATAAATGTGTATTTCCTCATGTGCAAGGCAGTGCCAGTACTACAGCTCCTTACCAAAGAAACATTTACTACAAATATGCAGACCCTTCAGTAATATGATTTGTTCATATGAGAAGGCTACAGTTTTCAGATTGATTCAATGGAGAACATTCAGAGAGTTATGGTTCATTACAGCAATGTGTCGACTACAAGTATTTATTCTTCAATGTCATGTAATAGTCACAAAGGTAAAGTGACGGTGACCACACTTCAAATCTTTGTGTCAATAAATGCCTTTGTCACCCACATTTGAACACGATACATTACTACAGTTCCATGGATTATGCAGCTATTATTTACATTTACTTATTTTATTGGCTTGGGTAAAAAAAGAACATTATCATAGTTGAACAGTTTTGTCGGTCTGATGCATATCTTATTGTGCTTGGAAATTTGTCTTTTATTACTGCTTTAAGTACATGATGCTGAATGAACACACACACACACACACACACACACACACACACACACACACACACACACACACACACACACACACACACAACAACGCTTTTCTATTTATTTAATCAGTTTAATTAATTATTCATAATATCTAGTTCAGGGGCATGGGTCAGTCTAGTATTACCCGAGCAGTTTTTTGCTACCCATTTTGGAACTGAAAATATCCTTTTTGCTGCTGGGTGGCAAAATATATGCATGCCAGCAAAGGTTACCTTTGTGATTTCCACTTTTTAGCAGTGTGAAAGGCCAAAATGATTACATTGCTGGAAGTTACCTGGGCTTCTGCCTACAAATTGGGCACTGTTATGCTGTTAAAATGTATTGAGTTTGCTGTGATGTATGCTAACTAGGTTATACTGTTTCAGTTAAATAAGGGAAGGTTAAAATGATTGTTTTTGTTGCCTGAATGCAAAACTGTTGCTCAGTGAGAAAACATAAATTACATTTATTTTCCATTTATTTTTAATTCATTGTTAGCAAGCACTGATTTTATTTTACATGCATCTGCTGCATTTCTAACACTACATTAAGGAAGTCACAGGAGATAAGGATTTATAATCCAATGCACGTCTTGTGTGACATAAGCCTCTGTATAATATACAATAATTTGAAATATGCAATACCACCATAACTGAACATATATTTGCTTCACATCTCAGTGACCCAAGAGGGAATTATTTCATTTGAAGTTGTTTGGTGGTGAGTGATTAGGGTGGTACATAAACCACTTCATAAAAAAAAAAAACAGTGTGTGGGTTTTCACATTTGTGTTCAAGGGTAATCATTCTTTTTTCTCAAATGCTTTTTTTATTTTCAATTAAAATAACATTTACATAATATTTTTAAATATAATTTTAAACAACTATATACAATATTTACAATACCCTGACTTTCAATTATATACACTGTATGTTATTAAATATAGAATTAACAGATCAGTTATCAGAGATACAATATTGATTACTGCAGAGTGTCCAACAAAGATATAACTTTCTTCCAAGGATTATTTACCAATGGCCTGGGATAGATTCGTAGTTCTTTGATTTTTATTTCCATCAATGCAGTTGTCTTTAGTAACATGTAGAATTCTTCCAAGGTCAGGGGTGTATTTGAATTCCACCTTCTGGTTACGCATTTCTTAGATATAGCAAGTATTGTCCATAACAAATACATATTTGTCTTATTCAGGTAGGGACCTTCATTTACATTTAGTATTATCAATACTTAAGTTAAGGTAAAGGATTCATTAAATAAAGCTTGTAAAAATTATTGATTCCATTCCAATATGATTTAATTTTATTACCTTCAAAAAAATATAAATCCAGTCTGCTTTATTTGACTTTTCACACCTCCAGCAAAACCATTTGTAGTAGTACTGATCTTTTTAATTCTATCTGATGTTAAAAATGCTCTATGTAAGTATTTCCAGTTAAATATTTTCCAGTACTGTGTGTTAGAAGTGCAATTAACTGATAGTAAGATGTTACTTTTAATTTCTTCTGTTAACTGCAATGACTGACCTTTTGTTACGAACTGTCAGTATGATTGTTTGGGAATTGTTTTATATGTTATTAACTCTTCATATAGATTTGAAATGGAATTTTTCTTTTCACAACTATTATATAAAAATTCATACAGAAAACTTATTAGATTTGGAATATCTTTAAATGAGGAATTATTAATTAATCTGCATACATCTTGAGTGTACATTAGAATGCTTTGTAAGGTTAACCAGTCCTGTGTTGGAATATTGTAAGCAGTTTTTATCATATCTGAATAAAAGATGAAAACACCATGCCACAGCTATAAAAATCTCAGATAAATCCACGATTTAATAAATGGTAAGCGCTTTCACACTAATTCATGCTTCTTCAGACCATACATAAAAAAGACGAGAAAAAACAACTCCCATTAAATAAAATACATCAAAACAGTTAACCAATGAAGGCCAACAAATAATTAAAAACAATTAAGAACAAATCAATTACTACCATCTTTTATTCAGATTTGTATTTTGTTGGTTTACACCACTTGCCCTTGGTAGTGTTGCTTTTTTGATAGTTTTTATCATATGTATATCTAAAACATTTAATTTATTTAGACATTGAAACCAGCATAAGAATACATTTTGTTCCTAGGAGGTTATTGTTTCCCTATATATGTTGTGAGGAAAGTTCTTAGTGATGGCAAATGGGGTTAAAAGGTCAAACCAAAGTTTTAGATCTATGTATGCATTGATAAGTTTTCTAACGGAATTGATGTAATGATTAATCAGTGTTGTTTTAGAAGGTTTTGTTATATTATACTGTGTACTTATGCATAGTATGTACCAGGGTTTGTTTAATTTGACTACTATTAAACATTTTTTAACAGATTAAATTAATTTGTTAATATAGCCATTGTTAATTCTTTCCAGTTGGCAAAATAATTTGGGTTTATCCAGTCTATTGTAGTTTTAAGCACAGATGCTTTTATATATGTTTCTGTTTCTGGGAAGTTCAATCCTCCTTGTTTCCAGGGTCTAATGTGATGAGTTAGAGCTCCTCTATTCTTTTTGGGATACCATAAACATTTTATTAAACATGAGTTTATTTCTTTAAGAATGCATCTTTCAGGAATTAACTGTATTGTTAATGCTATATATAGTATTTTTGTCAATAAGACCATTTTTATTAATTGCAATATGTCTTCAAAAGTTAATATAATTTTGTTCCACGTTTCTATATATATTTTTTATTGTTTCAATAATGTTTTTATAATTTATTAATATTGTTTCATTTATATTTTTACATAACACTATTCCTAAGTTCTTGTTTTCCTATGATGAATTTATCTATAACTTGTAGTTCTTTTTTCTTATTTAAAAATAGAAATTTTGATTTTGATGTATTAAAGTGTGGACCTGAAATCTTATAAAATTTCTCCACTACTTCTTCTAGCTCTCCTAATAACTCTCTGGAGTTTGATAGGGTTAATAAAATATCATCAGCAAAAAGCATTATTTTAGATATGTACATAGACTTCTATTCCATTTATTCTTGGATTATTGCGTATTACTTCTGCAATTATTTCTATAGCCAAAGCAAATAAAATAGGAGAAAGGGGGCATCCTTGTTTAGTACCTTTCGTTATATGGATAGATTCTGAGGTGAAAGGACCTAATTTAATGTAGCCTAAGTTATTAATATATATGTTTTTTAGTAATACGATGAAGGGAGGAGGAAATTCAAATAATGCTAAAGTTTTAAACAGATATTCCCAGGGAATCAAAGGCTTTTTCTATGTCTAATCCGATAACAAGTGTTTCTCTATCTTCTTTATCCACATAGTCTATAAGAGTAAGTATCCTTTTAATGTTATCATGTGTGTGCCTGTTACATAAAAATCCAGTTTGATCATTATTAATTGTCTTTGAAAGTGGGCTTTTCATTCTGTTAGCTAGGATTGACATGAATATTTTGTAATCATTATTCAGTAATGATATAGGTCTGCATGAGGTGCAAAAGTCTGACGGTTTATTATCTTTTAGAATTGGTGTTATGAGAGAATATTTCCATGAGGGTAGTATTTTTGCTTCTGACTGGACTTCTAGCAAAGTTCTATGAAAAAGGGAGATTACTGTTGAAGGGCAGAGTTTGTAAATTTCCGTAATTATACCATCTATCCTTGGAGGTTTGTTAGATTTACTTTCTTTTATCTTGTCAACAATTTCTTTGTAGGATGTAGGTTTTTGTAGGTCTATTTTTAAGTTTTCAGAATTTTTTTTTTATATTGATAAGGTTTGTATCTAAGTTTATTTGGTTGGTATCTAAATCTTCTTTTTTGAAGTGTTCCATATAATGGAACCAAAATTCTTCAAGGATGTCTCCTATATCAGATACTTTTTCCCCTTTCTTTTCATGATATATACTACTAATGTTATTTGCTTTAGATTGCATTTTAACTCTTGCAGATAAGTTATGTAGATATTTGGGGGAGGTGGCTAATGACTTTATTTTTAATTTTTCCAAGGCTAAACAAGTTTTGTGTGTTAGAATTTTATTATATTTTTTATTTAATTCCTCTATTTCTTTTTTGATTTCTGAACAATTCTGATTTTTTTTTAGATTTTGCTGTCAAGAGTCTGGTTTGCAAGTCTAATGATTCATATTCCCACTCTCTAACTTTGTTTTTGTACCAGCTAAGGGTCTTACAAATAAATACGCTTTTAATGAGTCCCAAACCATGACTCTACTGATTTCTGTTGTATTATTAATTTCAAGAAATAATTGTACTTCTGACAACAGCAAAGGCCTGAATTCTTTAATTTTCGTGATATATGATGGAATTCTAGTTAAGAGGATTAAAGGTTTAAACTCTATTTGGAGCTTCATTATTAGAGAGTCATGATCTGAGAAGGGGCATGGAACTATTGAGAAGTTGAGGATTTTTGTTTGTAAATCTTGAACTACGAATAATTTGTCTGTTCTGGTTTGTGTTCCAAATCCATGGTCTTTATGGGAAAATAATAAGGATTTATCATCTTTTACTTCAAAAGTGTCTATTAAATGAAATGAATCAATCCATTTTTTAAGGATTTTGAAATAGTTGCTATGCAAGAAGACTTCTTGGTGGTTTCAGAAGCTTCTAAGGTACAATTAAATTCTCCTCCCAATATAAGGTTTCCTTTATAATTGTTGGAAATAAAATCTAGGTGTTTTTTAACCGTTCATGCACCAATTCCTATAGGTTCACAGGTTCATAGGTTAGTACTAGGCTAACTGCCCTTGTGGGCCATTTTAAGCCTAGCCAGTTATCCCCTGTGAGATTCAAAACCTGTACCTTGTGTTTGTAAGGCAAACACTTTAACCATTAGGCCACCCTCATAGATTAGCTAAGGTCCATATTCTGTTATTAAATTTAATTATAACAAATGCTAGTAGACCTTCTTTGTCTTCATATTTATAAATAACTTTTGGAGTGATTATGTTTTTTTTCCAGAGAATTGATATTCCTTTTGTCTTTGTTCTATAGGAGGATTGAGCTAAGACTGTATAGTCCTTAGGATTCCAAATAAAGCTATCATTAGACTTAAAATGCATTTCCTGGAGAAATACTACTTGTGCCTTATTTAGATTTAAATATTTTAGTAAGTTTGATCTTTTATTTGCATTACTTAAGCCATTGGTATTTAATGATAAGAATGTTAAATCCATTTGTTGGAAGAAACTTTTTGCTTCTTTTTTTTTATTTTGATTATAGTAGTTATACCATATTCTCTGATAGCATTGGATGTTATTTTATGTGTGTAAACTTGGGAGTGTAATTTAATGTTCTTTCTTCTTTAAAAATAAGTAGGGTAAAATTCTGGTCAGGCTTTAAAAAAGTACTTCTATAAAACATTAATTCTAAAGTATCAAATACAAGTAAATATGAATTTCCCATTAAACATGGAATGAAAGTCATTCCTAATCCAATAGATAAAGATAGATCTATTGGATTATCATTCATACCTTTAACCAACAATATCAACTGAGCTCCACATGTTAAATTATTATACGGAGAATTTTCTTAAAAGAGATATGAAATTCTATATTATTCTATTATTGTTCTATAGTATTTTACATATCAGGATGGAATGTTAGTAGTGTAAACAATTATTATGTTGACTTAGAAAATATCCAATATTTAGTTACCCTTAAGAGATCCCAAATATGTCAGGTATGCCATTTTGGATAAATTAAATGCAACAGAGGAGCATACACTAAATAAGCCAACAACAAATAGATTATTACTAAAATAATTTGACTAAAAGGACTCTACAGGAGACAATGAGTGATTACCAATGAAATATGAATTTACTGTAGGTGTACTGTCTCCTTTATTTTCCCACTCTTCAGCTCACCAACTTCAGCTTACACTTATGAAAAGACATGGCTTATCAGTGGTATCCTGACTCTGAGTAAAGGTGCCCTGCATTCTAGTGTGCAGTGCTTTTACATATTTATAGATTTACAAAGCAGAGTCTAAGAATGAACTATGATCACCCTGACAATTCCCATCCTGCATAGGGCACCTCCTGCTTCCAGAATAGGTAATCACATCAGGTCTAGAATGAATGTGAAGGTACCTATATGGTAATCAAGACTTACCTTAGATAAGTATTAATCAAATAGCAACAACGCTACCGCTGCACCACAGCAGAAGACCGGGAAAAAGCCGAAAGACACAACAACAACAACTGTAGTGTCAAGAACTGTCTTTGAAATCTATGCATTACTTCACTTCTTTCAAGTCTTTCATTTTACAGTTCAGATTATATTTTGTCAAAATGTTAATAGCATTTCAAGAGCACATTTAATATTTAAACTTATATTTTAAATGAATAGCTATCAGTTACCAAGTGAGTTTGTACAGAGTGTGAGGTAACTGCAAAGATAACATGTTGCAAAAAGTAATATGTAACTTTTCATATGCTCTAGAGACTGACAATTTCAAGTAACATATAAAATGTAACTTTTACAGTGCAGACAGTTTGTGAAATCAGCATGTTAAAGTGAGTAATACTTTTTAATCAGGCAGCTACATTTCAGTGCACATGTAGTATGGGAACATTTCAGTTGTGTTTCCAGGAATATGTAAAACCCGACTAGTTCACCATCTTTTTATTTACTGGATACTGCTCTCTTTTAACTCTTCTGTATTAACTCCAGTCTTTCTCCTTTATAACTAAAGAGTCCATGATCTTGAAATTTAAGCTAATGTATAAAGAAACATCATACTAATGCATAACGTTTTATTTAGTGTTTGTGCTAAGATTGTTAGTAAGGTATTTTACTATTATCATTTATTACATTATTGTACTGGGCCAACATTTTTGTAATTGTGTTTTTGGAGCTTATCTTCTGGGCCTCTACTGAAAATGGACATGTATCCAGTTAGACTTGCCCGGTCAACAAATGTAAAATAAATAAAATAAAATAAATCATAACATATTTACAAATAATCCTATTATGTATTTATTTTACCTTGTTTAGGTTGTTTTCATTTTAATAACTAAGGGTAGGGTTGGGAAGGTGGCCTAATGGTTAAGGTGTTTGCCTTACAAACACAAGGTGTGCGGTTCAAGTCTCACAAGGGATAATTGGCTAGGCTTAAAATGGCTCGCAAGAGCAGTTAGCTTAGTACTAATCTATGAACCTATGAACATTACTTTTTCTTATTATTTGTTATCTGTGAGGCTAAATGCACTTTGCAGATTCACAGTGTCCTTAGAAACTGCAGCAAGTGTTTACTGTTGCTATGGCAACGCAAATAGAATGTGAAGAAAGCTTCACTTCTATTAACCAACAGTACATTTTCCCTCCTTTTTTATGTATTTGTTAATACAAAAAGGAAATAATTCAAAGGACATATGTACATGAATGGAACATTTCAGAGTTAATCACAAACATGTCCCCAATCCCAATAAGCATAACAGTGACTATCATTAATCTAATAAATATTGTAATAACAATTAATTAAGTTCACTATTCCAATTAGTCTACCTTAAAACTAGATTATTTTAGACAAAAGCCAAAAGAAGAAGATTTATCTATGTATAGATAGTGAGTTATTAACTATATACAGAGTATATTAGTATAGTAAATAGGAGAGAATTTAGAAAGGGAGACAAGATGCAGTTAAAAGAAATAATGAAAAAAGAGAGAAGAGAGAAAGAAAAGAGAAAATTACGAGAAAATACACATATACCATGTATGTTGATTTACAGTATAAATATTTTATGTGCTATATAACCCTCCTTCTGTGAAAGAAAAGTACCCTGGTTTACATACCCGAGGTAATGAGAAAACTCTCATGTGTCATCTATTTTCAAAAATATAGATAAATAAAGATTCCAGTAGTTAGTTATCTTTGTTTTAAAATTCCAAGCAGTAAACTTGGTGCTTTAAAGTAATGTTAAAACAATTCATATCATAGTAGATGCTTTGAGAGATTTGGCTGTAACGGTATCAGTCTTTTGCTTTTTCTTTTTGACATCTGTCCAGACATTTGTTTCTTTTGTTCTCTTGAGAGAAGGTGGCATCCAATCCATATCTTCTGGTAAAGTAACCACATTATTAGTTTTAATAAATGAAGAGGCTTCCTCTAAGTCAATAAAAGTCCTCATCTCGTTGGCATGCAGTATTCTCATCTTAGCTGGATATGCAAGTTGTGCCTTGGTGTTATTTTGTTTCAGAAACTTTATCATTGGCCACACTTTTTTCCTTTGTTCCATTATTCTACATGAATAGTCATTATCAAATCTTATCAGGCTCTGTTTATATTTTAGAGGTGCCTTCCTTCAAGCAGATCTTAAAATTAGTTCCTTGTCCAAGTATGAAAGAAATTTGATAATTATTGACCTAGGAGGAGAGTTTGAGTTAGTGGCAGGTTTCCCAATAGCTCTGTGTGCCCTTTCAATGCCAAAGGAAAATCCTTCTTTTAAATTTAAAAAGTCAGGGATCCAGCTTGATAAAAAGGAAATAATGTCCTCACCTTCTGTGTTTTCAGGTAATCCAAAAATCCTGATGTTATTTCTCCTCTCCCTATTTTTCAAGTCATCTACTTTATTAACCAACCAAGTGTTTTGTTTAAGAAGCAGTTCTTTCTGTGTTTCCTCTTCCTTAAATCTGCTTTCTAAGTCATTTAGAGAAACCTCTATTCCTGTTATCCTTGTCTGGTGTTGTTGTAGCATTTCCTAGAGGGTGTCAGCCTGTTTTTGACTGCTTGTTTTAAGATTTTCCAGGTTCTCTTTAAAATCATCCATCTTCAAAGACAACTCCTGCAGGGTAGATGCCATCTGTTGTAGTTCCTTCTTTAAGGCAGCATCCTGGTGAGAATTCTTTGAATTGCTCATTTTAACAAGTGAATATATCTCCAAGCTTTTTGACAGGAAATTATTTGTAAAACTTCATCAAAGTTTCTAATTATGTAAATGAGTCCTTTATCTATAAGATTTTATACTTTGTAGAAAAAAAAGAATATTTTTTCCTGTCTTATTTAACTAGTTATATGGAGTTCTAAAATACATTCAGGCTCCACCCCCAAGGGTAATCTTTCTTTCTGAAACTAAACCATGATTTGTATAACACTTCTTCAAGAAATTCTCCCAAATACTATATTACAGCCATGGCTACTAAATGTAGGTTTTGCATTATATAACATTTTGGTAACAGTACTTCTTTAACTTTGATAATATTCTGTGGTCAATGACCTTCACTGATTTTTAAACAAGAGGAGTTAATGAGTTATACTGTACACCAGCCAGTTCCCCGTTTGACATTCTAACTTCCTATTTGCAGTGGATTGATGCCAGCCTTTCTCTTAGATCAGAATGACAAGTTGCTGCTACTATTACTAGTAGCACTGGGAGAATATAGACTTTAACATCCTATCACTGACACTAATTAATATATTAGGACATGGACTAGGGTTCTTTGGTTCTCACTGTTGTTCTAAATATTACTAACAATTATGAAGTGACTGGCCTTAACAGAGCTTTGGCACCCTGGGCAATCTTCATATTAGGGTTACCCTAACCAGACAGGAACAGCAAAAAAACAGTTCTTCAGAGTTGAGGACCAAGAAAAAAAAGTCCTTCAAAATGGAGAATGAAGAAAAAAAAGACAGTCCTTCAAAATGGAGGACACCTTTCAGAAGCTTTAGCAAAAAACTACAGTAGCTCCTCATAGCAGTTTGTAATATGCATGTCAAAGCAGCTGCAGTTTCAACTCTGATTAAATAAATAATGAAAATGTACTCAGGTCCAGCCAAACAGTAGAATCTCACTCCTTACCAGCCTGTATCCAAGGCAGCAGCCACCTTTGCACCATCTATCTACTTCTTTCTTAAGAGTGTATAGTAAATAAACACTGCTACCTTGAGATATGACTGGCTCAATATGCACCCATATACACTCTGCACGGTATAGCTAAGAGCAGACCTATAACCACTGCCTTCTAAGGAATCCATCCACCTTTCTCAGTTCAGTTCCTGGAAGGTATTGCTGGTAAGAGAGGATTCTAAGACACTGAGCTAAAAGGCACTGTCCTTGGTGAGATGGCAAATAGTACATTCAAGCTGAACATTTGGATAAAGCCATCTATGACAAGCAGTATGACACAGAAAAACAGAACAGTTAAGTGAAAGAGACACAACTGCTACATACGTGGGTTGGCAGACTGTGAATCCATTGGAATCATAAGCTTGGCACGTGTTGCTCTTCGAGCTGCAAGAGAGCGTTCCAGCGTGGACATGGCACTTCCTACTTCCTCTGCTTCATGACCTTTAAATCAGATAAAGAAATAAATCAGTTATGTAAAATCTGACAAAACTCAATATTATGGAAAAGATATTAGCACTTAGTACTGATAACATATAGGATTCACTCAGGTGCTGAGAGCATAACCAAGTTTGAAAAATGGATGTCAATAAATTCATCTTATAAACAGAATAAAACAAAGCTTGAGAGTTGAACACTGACATCTATTTTAAAAACATACAACTGGTTATAATAAAAAAACACAATCATAATCTTTGTAGAGTATGGAGATTTAGATGCTCCCTTTACCAGCAGGTGAAGACAGAAAGAAAGAAAAAAAAGAAAAACATGTACATGTGTTAATTGCTTTTCAATGATTTGAAAGCTGTGCTGTCATGCAGTTCTTTGCTCTACTGTACTATGAGAGGAAGACAGAAAGAAACTGTAAGACTGAGAAGTACATTTTCAGTTTTTAAAACTATAAGACATTAAACACTGTATCACAGACAATACCTAGAACCAAAGTGTGCATTTGATCCTTTAACACACTAAAAATGCAGTAAAATTTGTGTTGCTGCATATGTTTTTCATTTTATGTGACAGCATAAAGACTGCTACAGCTTTTAAAGATGTTTTACCTTCCATGCACTCCTGTATTGTGGCTGGAGTTTATGGTCTAAAGTAAGACTGGAGTAAAGCACTACTGAAAGGTGCTTAACATTGAGGTTTAAGACTGGATCTCTGATAATAACCAACTCAATATGTGTGTGAGACATAGATTCCAAAAAATTCACCTTGAAAGTGAAGTTTGAGAAATAAACCATGGACACCATATTGAGAACACATAATAGGTTTTCTGATCATAATTCTTTGGAGTTCATGGAGCTTTATCTGCTCCATGCACTACTACTTGCAAAAAAAAGAGAAAAAAAGAAAAAAGTGTAAGAGTGTGAAGTGTTTTACTGGCTTTCAAAGCCTTTGATAGCTGATAAAATACTTCAGAGCTCTCACAAAGACAGCAAGCTGGAAGAAAGTATCTATCGGAAGAACAATCAGCTTTAAAATCTGTTTGGCACTTCATTCTGCCACACTTTTTGTTGACAGGTATGGCAGAGTAGAGTATCTAACAGTTTTTAAAGCTGTTTCATCTATAATTTGTAGGCTAACTCTCTCAGCTGTCAATATACAGTATAAGACCCAATCTTAACAGAGGTTGCATGAGACTTTTTCCCATTTTTGTAGTATAATTGTGGCTCTCCATGCACCACAAAAATGTAAGCACTTTTCATGTGTCAGAAAGTGCAATTGTGAAAGTTGTACTTGCCAATGACAATAGATACTCAAATTCCTCACTGCTGCACTAGCCTTTGGCTATTTGGGTTGTGCCTTGCCCAAACACAACAACCAGACAGCTTTCAAAATCTCTGGATCCCTCTCAGACTTCTACGTTGACTGCTGATTTAACAGCCCTGAGGAAGGAAAATCATCAGTCTGAGTGGAAAATCTTCATGACTTTCTTGCCAAAAAGTCAAGAAGTAGCATACTCATCCTGAGCTATCCAAATAATAAATAACCATCAAACTTATTTTCCAACAAAAGCTATATACAGCTATAGGGGATGGTGGATGTGCACGACTACATCAGCAGTAAGGAATTTGAATATCTACTGATATGGTAAGTGCTACTTATATACCTGTAGTATGTTCAGTCTTCCCACTGCTGATATAGCCTTTAGGCTATATGAGTTGATTATCAAAGACTATTCAACTTGGGAGGAGGAAGGATATGGCTACAGGAGGCCCTGGAAAATGGTCCTGGCAAAATCAGTTCTGGAAATAGAAAAAGGAATCCAATTTGTTATAACTTGTAAAAGTATGTACAAAGGCCCATGTAGCTTCCTCTTGAATGCTTCCAGAAACCATCCCCTTCTAATATGACTTTGAAGAAGACAAGACCCTGGTAGACTGAACCTTGATACTGCCTGGAACTGGTTTACTATGATAGGCATACATAAAGGCAATATCTAAGGACAACCATCTGGAAATAGTGTCTTTTGATGTGTGTTGTCCTTTCTTAGTTCCAACAGAAGAAATAAATACTGATCAGCTTTGCTAAAAGACTTGGTAATGTCAAAGTATTATGTAAGCTACCTTTTCATGTGGAGTCCTTTCTCTCTGGTTCTGAGGGTCTAGATTGAACCCTCAGAGATTGATGGGCTGATTTAAAAGTAAACTCTGACACAACCCTGGGATGTATTCTTAATGAGACCCCATCTTAAAGAAAGAGCATATAGGGTTTACCTACCATAAGAGCTTACAACTCAGATATTTTTTTCTTGTAGATGTCAGAGCAGTGAGAAAGTTTTTCATGAAACCTTACATCTGCTTTATGGGTTGTGTCATATGGAGTTGTGGTTAACTTTTCCAGCACAAAGTTAATATCCCAGGAAGGGCTGTCTCAAGTGTAATATTTCAGTGGGGGATTTGTGGGAAAACATGCTGAAATGGCCACAAAGTAAACCTCAGTAGAGGTGTATTTAAAGCCAGAGGCTAGTAGCTCTCACAAATATTTAAACACCGATGTTACATAATTCCTGATAGTGTCTAGCCAATAAGCAGGACCCTAACTAGAAAATACTTCCACTTCCTAATATAAGATTTTTTTAGTAGCAGGATGTCTTGCCTTCTATAGTACCTGCTGCACAGCCCCTAAAATGGGGTGCCTGTAATCATCACTACAGTAAGCTGAATATGTTTCAGAATGGATGTATCAAACTCCCCCATCTTTTGTAAGTAGCTCCAGCTTGAGAGCAAGCCTGTGGTAATTACCCTTGGCCAATTGCATAAGAAATGTAAATCAATTTTGCCTGAGATATGGAGAGATAAATGGGTTTACAATAATTAGTTTGGAGAGTCATTCTGAATCTTCAGAATTACCTTGGATATCAGTGGAAAGGGTAGAAATGCATAACAGAACATCCCCATCCATGGAAATGAGATGACATATGTTTTTCGGGCCTGTCTACATGCAGTCCTGGAGAAGAATCTGTTGAGTTGTCTGTCTGAAAGGAGGCAAACACATCTACTTGCCATTTTTCCCACAACTAGACCAATTCATGGAAGACCCCTCTCATTCAATTTCCACTTGTAAGGTTCTGTCCTGGTCTTATTCAGCCTGTCTACCTCTATGTATGTTTTACTTTGACAGACTGTAGGAAGTTTGCAGGGTTAAAGACCACTGAAGAGCCATCTTCCAAGCAATCATAGCCAGCCTACATAGGGGGAACAACTGCGTGCCCTCCTGCTTGTACATGTACCACATCACTGAGGTGCTGTTGCTAGTCACCTGGGGAGGTCCTGGAAACCATAGATGATGAAGACATTTTAAGGCATGGATCACAGCAAACACCCCTTTTACATTTAGGTGCCTTGGTCTGTCTGAAGGATCCTGCAGGCCTTGCATCTTTACTCCAATTGAAACTGCCCCAGCCCAAGAAAAATATGAGGTGGCTGTAGTCACAGATTGATTAAGATGTAGAGGAGAAAAGGGCAGACCTGTATTTTCTTACATTTCTAGTCTCCATCAGTTCAGTTCCTTTTATACAAACCTGAGAATGGCACTTAAAATTCCAGAGGATGCAAATTCTGGGTCCATGTGTTTTTTTAGATACCATTGAATCTTTCTCATGTGTAACCTGGCAAGAGTAATCATGAGAATCATAAATACCATGAACCCAAGGATCCTGAGAAACTCTCTGGCTGAAGTCAGAGACTATATTCAGAAGCTCAGGAAAGTTTCTGCAATGAGCTATGACTAGAGCTAGATACTGTAAACACCCTTGGAGCAGTAGACAACCCAAAGGGTGATGCACAGAAATAATAATGTGACCCAAACACAGAAAATCTGACACATTTCCTGAAGCATTTGGCTACAGAAATGGGATGGTATGCATCTTTTAGGTCCAATGTTAACCAAAACGTCTTTGGAAAATGGGATGGTATGTATCTTTTAGGTCCAGTGTTACCCAAAACTTCTTTGGGGAATGAGAGGCAGCAGAGTCTGAAGGGCCAACATTGAACAACAACAACTTCCACATACAGATTTAGGAAGACAAGATCTAGAACTGGTCTCCAAGAAGACTCTTTCTTTCATAACTGAAACATTCTGCAAGAGAAGCCTTTGCCCCTTGATTTAATGACACTGGTTTATTTTTTGAATTTATTTATTTAAAATTGTTTACTGGGGTGGTTCAGATGGTACGAAGTAACTCTCCTGAAAGAATGTTTTGTATCCAGTGCCAACTGTATCTCTCCTGAACCACCATTAACTCCCTTGAGTCAGTCACAATCTGTTGCTAAAGAGGAATGTACAGAGCTAGTTGTTGGGACAGGTTTTGAGATATTGGGGTAGGGATGGGGGCATGCAGGCATAGTCATTCTGAAGTTGTAAACTCTCTCTGATTTTAGGAAAGGATCCTTGTTTCTTATCATTCCTCTCCTGCTACCTCTTTGTGTTTCCTTGGCTGGCCTGTGAAAGCAGGAATTGCTTTTTTGGGGGTTTCTTAGATGTGAAAGAGGCTCTGGGAAATTTGTAGAGGGAAGGGCTGTAAAATCTTAAAAATTCCCTAAATTAATTTCGTACTCTCATCAAATTGTTTGAAGACGTCAGCAGTATCTAGAGGATGAATGATAAAGGGCAACTGGGTTGCCGTGGCCGGCCTTTGACATTCAAACTGTAAATAGCAAACTACAGTAGCGACTGAAATTACAAGTATATGCTGAGTGATGCTATGCCATTACTTAAAATATTGTAACTGTTAAATCAAAACCATCATCTTTACAGGCTGGGGGTATGGGGCAGAAGTATACATTAGGTAAGAACAGAGTTTGCAGTTCATCTGCCAAAACAGTTGTTTTGGAATGTTCTGTGATTTTGAGTGTGATATTTTAAGGTTACACAAGCAAGAGAGAGAATATTTAATTACAAACCCACGGTGATCTGAGTGTCCTAAAAGAACTTGGAAATAAATCAGCTTAGTTAGTGAAACTAATCCAGAATACATTTTACCCCTTTGAAAACTCTTTGCAATTACATTTCAAAGATGTTAGTATTTTCAAACTAAACAAGAGAGAATGATGTCATGCCTGCTTTTCTGCTCATCCACAGAAAATTTGATGAGGTGTTAATTTGCAGAGAACATCCATCCAGGTAAACTTCAGCTCCACAGTCACTGTTTACCATGTGCTATGACTGCCAGTGTGATTTTTAGGTGTGTACCTGTAGTGATTTTCTACATAGAGATTTCTCCATTCCTTGTTTTTGTCTAACTGTGGAGTAGTTAAACATACATTGTGGGAGTACAGGATCCCCCACATATGGATTACAGGGGGCTTGCATTCTACAGATAGCGCTTACATATATGGTTTTCATCAGGTTAATTTCCCAACTAGTTGTGCTAAGTGAGTTTTCTCTTAAATGAATTGTAACTTGACAAGTTACAAGCCGAAGCTGATGTCAGCATAATGACTTCGGGAGTTGAAATTATACTTATGGAAATGCAGTACTCATAGATACATGGCAAACTGTGATCACCCTTCAACCGTGTCACTTTCCAATGGACTCAGACTCCAATAAGGAGCATTACAAACTGTGAAGTAAATTAAAGTTTGACATGAGACACTCAGAAAATACAGGGGAAAAGGAGAAGGCTGTTCTACATAAATATTCTGCCAAAACTCTTATTTTGGTAAATAGTGGGCATTTAAGTGCATATTATAAAACATTCCAGTAAGTGAAATTATAGCAGTTCCTTGCATCCATCACATCCTTCACAAGTCAAAAGAAGAAAGAACAGAAAACAAAAGGATGGTATTACATGGTTAGTATATTGACTGTTTTAAGCAGCAAGAACCCATAATGTCAAAACCTGCCCTACTGATCCCACTGACTGGAATACTGTAGCCAGTGAAGTCCCAAGATTTCAAAACTATAATGCTAGTAATAACTCAAATACATACTACCTGCAATGAGCAAAGTCAAACTATCACTGATGAAAGTAATGTTATAAGGGCCTTTCTGCACCTTGAAAGCACCCCAGACCTCAGACTTGTATAGTAAAAATATTGGACTGCTCATGCAAAGAGAAGAGGAAATAAAAGTATTCTTCATCCCAGGCACTGTATGATCCCATGGCATATACACAAGGAAGGAACCAAGGGAAAGTGTTTTACATAATGGGTGCAAGGGATCGCTTGTCCCCAAAAATGCAGTTTCTATATTAACAGGTTCAAATGGACATACAAGTAATAATGCTGCTTTTCTTTCTCAGTATTTTGTAATGTAAACTTGGCTACAAATGAAATCTTACAGTTTTGCTGTTATGCGAACGGCATTCAGATGGCTTTCAACATGTTAAGTTTTGATTGGTTTACACAGAAATCACGTCAAACAAGAAATGTCTGCAATGAAAAGTTTGTACTTTACCAGAGTGTGAGCTACTTTTGCTGCCAATTTGACTTTCTGACTGGCTGTGGCTAACTTGAGTGATTTCTTGTCCCTGCATAGGAGAATCTCTAACAGATGGGTCAGACCCTGAGGGTTTCTCAATGTTTTTCATCTCCATTTCTTCATGATGGATCCAAAGATCTGGAGGTCTTAGGTCTTTCTGGCTGCCTTTCCTCTTTCCAAGACTGTGTGTTGCTCGCTTCCTAAAACAAGAAAAAAACATTATTTGTTCTCCTCAGTGAACATATACAGTTATATGGAATAAGGGGATCATATTGGTGCTGTATTCCTTGATTTGAAGAAAACCTTTCATATTGTTGATTGATGCTTCCTTTACACAAAGTGACAGAAAACGACTTTTTTATCTGATGCTATACAATGGCTGTCTAGTTATCACCCTCATCACTCATTTAGCATAAAAGGGGTATAATCTTGTCTTTATGTCAGGTACTGTTACTACAGATGCCCCTCAAATTTCTGTGCTAGTTCTCTTTATGTCAGGTACTATACTACAGATGTCCCTCAAGATTCTCTGTTAAGGTCTCTTCCTTTCCCCTGTACATAAATGAAGTAACATAGGGTATTTCACATCTTAACTGCATATTACATGCTGACAACATTGTTTTTACCAGAGCTAGCAAATAATTTTCTTCTCCTGCAAATGAACTTCAAAGTAACTTTGCAACTATAGAAACTACAGTAGTTCCATCAGAATAAACTGGGTGTAAACAATGTAAAAACCTCTGCGATCCTTTCTGGTACTGCTCAAAGACTACTAAGGTTCATATAACATTACTATCATGGCTCCTTATTGAAATGCCAAGTGCTGAGAAGCCATAAACCCAGGAAAAGAGACAATCTCAACCATTGCTCTTTCCTTGAAACTTATTATTTTGCAGGGGGGCAAGCTCTTTTACAACTCTCAAATTTATATATATATATATATATATCTATATATATATATATATATATATATATATATATATATATATATATATATATGTATGCATGTATGTATGTATATATATATATATATATATATATATATATATATATATATATACACACATATATATATATATATATATATATATATATATATATATACATATATATATATATATATATATATATATATATGGGTTCACTTTATAATCTCGAAATTCTGAAATACCGAATTTCAGAACATCGAGATCATAAAGCCAAAACACCACAATCCCGAATGCCCATAACCATGAAATTCAAAATCCCAACACTTACATACACACACTCACATACACACAACTGCCCCCCACACAAAAACAAAACTAACCTACACTAGAAACAAGAAGGGAGGCTTCGCCCCCCTGCACCCCCCATGTGGGGGGCAGTACCCCCCACACCCCCCCACTTATATATTCTAACTCCGAGACCGCACAATCATTCACACAAAGGCAACTCACACTCACACATTTCACAGTCCTTTGCACACACATACATCACAACCAAAACACACACTACCATACACTACAGCACATAACCTACACACTCATACAAACTTACCTACACTTACATCCATTCATACACCGCAACATCCATTCATACACCGCAACACCAGAAGCTCCGAACTTTGGGATTTTGAATTTCGTGCTTCTGGTGTTTCGCGATTTCAAGCATTCTGGATTAGAAACTCGGAAAACTGAAATTCGCTATTTCAGTTTTTCGAGGTTCTAAAGGGAACCCATATATATCTATATATATATATATATATATATATATATATATATATATAGATAGATATGTATAGATATAGATAGATAAATAGATATAGATATAGATATACATGCTAACTCTAAGATCACCATATCATGGAGAAAAGGCAATATTCCGAGAAATGGCATTCTCAGACTTAGTATATGTAAATCCGTTTTTTGGCCATTTAATCTAAATGTTTCTGGACTTTCTCAAGTGGCTACCCAGTATTACTGATCATACAGGTACCACTCTGCCAGCATACTTCTCAGTTGTCCAGATTTTCACAGAATGTCCAGATTGTTGGTATTTTCCTCATAAAATTTATGTTTTTCTGGCAAGCCATTGAAGACTGAAGTCTCTAAATAATAAAATACATTTGAGCTTCAGACTTCATATCCTTCAGAAAATGCATGCCAACACAAATAATGTTATTCTACCAACATTCTAAGTGTAAAAAAGCAATATTTAGAATCTTCAAGCCCAACTGAATGGTGGTACAAAGACAATGTTGACTCCAACAATATTCCAAAAGTAGACAATTTAATAATCCAAATGTATACAGTCAAGCGCTTTCATCCAGGAAACCCCGGACTTCATCAGAACCAATTAATCAATCAAAAACACCATTTAAATCCACTAAAACAACCAATCACAATGTTGCATATAAAATACATATAAATTAACTATTTAAAAACATATAAAAAGACAATGTACACCAAGGAAACATATTAAGACTACAATTCAAATGCTCTATATTTTAAAAAAGGCATAATTGAAATATATTCATTAAACCCAGGGGTATGGGTGGCATTCAACCTTAACTGCCATTTCATTTCTGCTCTCTCTAATGTATTTGCCCAATCCCCTCCCCTGGAATTAATCTTAACAATTTCCAGGGTATCCTGGGCGAAAGCGCTTGATCTGATGAAGTCCAGGGTTTCCTGGACGAAAGCGCTTGACTGTATACATTTGGATTAATAAATTGTCTACTTTTTGAATATTGTTGGAGTCTACATTGTTTTTGTACCACCATTCAATTGGGCTTGAAGGTGTCTGTGTTCTTAGTTTTGGTTCACCTTTTTTCACCGATTGTCCAGTCCAATATTTAGAATCTGTCATATGTCCCCAATTATTTTAGGCTTTGTCCAGATTTCTTGTGCTAAGAGGTCAAGATGTATTTCTGCTAGTCATTATGTAGCAAAGATACCAAGTATTGTTTTTAACCCTGAACTAAATAAATAAAGTCTTGTCTCAACAACAGATACCATACAGAACATCTAATCTTCTTACCCCAAGCCAGAGGAACCTTTGCCATATATGCCATCCCCACCACAGCATCCTGCTTTGGATGTAATATTACCTGCTAGTGGTGCTGCGGTAGCATTATCGCCTCATAGCAAGATGTTGTCCCGTTCGATTCTCAGCTAGAGTGTCTTCTGTATGGAGGCATACATGAATGGGGCGTGCCTTCGTTGAAGGTTGTGCATCAGGGCTGGTAACCCGGTACGTAAAGATCCACTACCAATTATTAGCAGACCGGAGTTCCGCTGTGGCGACCCCTAACCGGGAAAAGCCGAAAGACACAAACAAATTCACAATACTGACAATAACATTCTTAAGTTTATTCACCTCTCAATCTCAAACAAACACCACTGCACTACCTTGGGAAATCAAACTCTGTACGAGTTAATGCTAGAGTTTTTTCCCCCCATAATACTCTTACCTTTAAAATACTACATCACAGCCATTGCTCACCCCTTCTCAACAAACTGGCCATTAGGCATGCCAGTTACTCTCTCCATGACTCAGACAGCACACTGCTATACAGACTGTCATACCCACTGGCTATATGTGAGATGCCATTCTCCAAAACTGCCTCTGCCTTCTGGAATTCTATTTCTGTATCTGTTAGAAATATACTTAATATTATACTTTTCAAGAAGTTGCTCTGTGCTCAGCTGGCAAATAAAAGTAAATGCAAATGCTTCACAAGCACTTGATAATCCTACCCTATACTGTGATTCAGTGTGGTCAACTAATTTCACTGTTTCGCTGCTTTAATTGTTGATGGTTATCTTAACTACTCATAGCATTTTTGCATGTATTGATCACATAATATACTTAACAATAATGCTAAGTCCACTGCACTGTTTTCCTGTTATGATTACTGTATGAATGTTTATTATTTGTTTTTGTCCACTTATTTAGCTCAGATTGTGGATGAAAATGGTCTTTGGATGAGCACCTCTACCTGGTTAACAAATGTGAAATAATAAATGAAGTAAATAAATAAATAAATGTATAATCTGCTTCACAGGCTGAGATGGACATTACTGGGATCCATCTCCAGCTGAGAGATCATGGTGGCAGATTGCTTAGGCTAGCTATACCTTCCCTTGGCAGCTCAATGTCAGGGACCAGTTGCACGAGTCAATCTGCTATCTGTCCAGAAGGCTCACTTTTTGAGTCATATGCATGCCCAATGTGCTCTCCCCTGTAGCCTCCACTGCCTGCTCTTGGTGTCACTGGGCCATAACTGGCAATGCTCCTGAGCTAAATGCCCCTCTCATTTGGTTCTCTCAGGCTTACTGCCCTCATGCTGCACAGCAACAGCCTCAGTAGGGTGAGATTCAAAACAAATTTATCATCCAGACCTCCTGTAAGGAGGTGGGACGTTTGCTGTGACTGAACTGCCTTGACACTCAGCTGAATAATAACTAAATGCATACTTGTGGCAGTGAGTGTAACCATCTATGGCTAGCTGTAAATATATCCCTCCTCATGTAAAGGCAGTATGATGAGTGTTGTGCTATGCTCATGATAATACAGAATGACATAGCAGAGAGCCATGACAAATGCAAGGTAAAAAGCAAGAGCAACAGCAACAAGTTATAATCCCAAATGTATGTCTCTGGAGCTGTGTGACTGACACCAGCTGTTTGTGTGCCCCAGTGCATACAGTTAGCATATTACAGAAATGTCAGTACTACTCTACCAGAAGGTGAAAGCAGACATGGTAGTATATACACATTTCCCAATTTGTCCAACACAAATACTTTCAAAGAGGTAGAACCCCACCCCACACGCACAAGTACACACACACACACACACCCACACCCACACACCCACACACACACACACACACACACACACACACACACACACACACACACACACACACACACACACACACACACACACATGCATACACGCACACACACGTACACACACAAGCATACACACACACATACACACACAAACGCATGCACGCTCGCCCACACACAGACACACACACACACACACACACACACACACACACACACACACACACACACACACACACATGCACACATGTGCTCGAACATGCACACGCACCCACACACACACACACACACACACACACACACACACACACACACACACACACACACACAAGGTACACAACTGCCCACATACAATACAGCTAAAGATAATGTAGTCTAATCCCTGCTTCTCAAGCTCTAAGATCTTCAATGTTCCTGTACTGCAGTTTGTCATGATGATGCCTGCAGTGCCCCTTCCCCACTCTACTGATCAACCTGGCTGAAGATGACCCCAACCAGGGGCTACCAGTCATTCAATTTTCTGAGTTCATCAATATAGAAGCCCTGGAGGTTCCCCCCTGAAATGGTCATGAAGGAGACAGAGTATAATCTTGCTCTCTTCATGAACTACATAGGTGCTGTCTGTCAGGCATACAATATATGATATGATGCTTGGTTCCCAGCTTTCACCCTTAGTAAAAGGTGGTGGTAAAATCATATCAGAAAATGCCGCATGGAACACTCTCCCTAAAGTGGGGAAATCTTCCTATAGGTTCATAGGTTCATAGATGTTTACTAGGCTAATAACCACAACGGCCTTTTTAAGCCTAGCCATGCATCTCAGGTCTCTGACAAGTTCTGGTACACTTGATAACTATAAGCAGGGGCTTTGGAGATGAAACATTTACAAGTAGGGGCCTGGGAGGTGAACCATTTACAGGTTGCCTGTGTCGATTAGAGACATGCGTGCCAAGCCAGGGATGAATTTTCTGTTTCCCATCCCACTGTCCAAGTTACACTTAAATTGTGTTCATAGGTTCATAGGTGTTTACTAGGCTAATGATCACAAGGGCCTTTTTAAGCCTAGCCATGCATCCCAAATCTGACAAGTTTTGATACCCTTGATAAGTGTAAGCTGGGGTTTAGGAGATGAAACATTTACAAGCAGGGTCCTGGGAGATGAAATATTTATAAGTTGCCTGTGTGCATTAGAGACACAGGTGCCAAACCAGGGATGAATTTCCTGTTCCCCATCCAATTGTCCAAGTTGCACTCGAATTGGTTTAGGGAGGAACTCTACTTCACATGGATGGGGAGCCTGTTCCATACCTGTAGTTTAACTTCTAAGCAACTCGTGTATTTCTGCTGTCCTAAAGTCTTTTCCTGCTGTTCATCATTGCAGCATGGTGTACTTAATGTTTCTTTTGCAGCTTATATTTTGCTTTTTATTGTCTGTAGTTGCATTTATTACATCTTATTTAATATTTTCTATATGTAAACTGTTTTATGCTGTACATGTCCTTGTCCTAGTGGCCCAGGTTGTGGATAGAACATTTAGTTCTCCTTGAGATCACCTTAGAACAAGCCTTATGTTCCTTGTCAAAGACTAAATATAATAATTTAATGTGAACAGATAACATACCAGGCTGTATTCTCATCAGTGCTAAGTATGCACTTCCAGAGATATTTCTTACAATGTTCAACCTCAGCCTTTCTACAGGGTTTGTGTCTGATGCTTGGATAGCAGCCAGTGTGATGTTGCTACACAAGGATGACCCCTCTACAGATGCAGGTAATTATGGGTCCTTCTGCATCACTGGCCTAAAAAAGCTACAGTATGTTGAAAATGGCCTATCTTGTCATGTTAAGATGCCTTCCCTAAAAGCAATTACATTGTTCTACCAAACAATACATTCCCTCGCAGTTACTTTTAGTAACAATCACACTCAGTATTTCTCTACTTCTTTGTTGTCCGTCACTATGTGTTATCACTCTGCCTCAGTATTTACCTCACATTGTAATTTGCCTCATCTGTATAATTGTTTTTCATATTATTTATACCCTTGTTACCTATACTATTTTCTCTCTTTCTTTCTGAAATGCATTACCCAGCTCACCATGTTAAAGGACTGCTTCCATTCATAGTAGACCCGTTATTTTTCCACCTGTGGTGTTATATCACCTTTTCTTTCATTTCCAAGCTCACCTAATTAACCTCTTCCTTTTCTTCTTACACTCTTTGTTCCCTCTTAACTTGCATTCTTCATTACTTTCTGATAACATCGGTCGGACCTTCCTTTGCTTCTCAGGAATGGCCCTTATCATCCAGCTCTACCTTTTCAAACTTTGATTATCACTGTTCACGGATGTGCTTGGCCACAGCTCATTTCCCTCTTTCCCACTTACATCTTCTCCCTGCTGCTGGTGCTGCTTGAGATACTTTGTTCTTTCAATGTTATCACTTTTTTCTTTGCGCTGAGTACTGCCTGGAAGATAAAGTCTGCTGTGGCAGTGTACAGATGCTCCAGCTATCATCCCCATTATTGCAGGGTAACCTAGTAGTTTTATATTTGCCACATGGTGGGTTTAACCCTTGTCCTCTTAAGGGCAGACAGTGTGCATGGGGAAGTGAAGTGGCTATGTCAATGTATCAAGCCTGGCTAACTCTCTCTAGAATGTGTAAAAATCTGTTAACCAGTTTACTGTGTAATTTAATTTAATCCTGACTTCTGCTCAGGATGAACTGTAACCTGTGGAACTTGTTTAACTCGCTTACTTATGTAATCTCTGTAAATAGTCTGTTTGTAATATGTAATGCTGGTATTATGTAATGCTGTATCTGCTTACCCTTGGAGCTTTTCTCCCTGGGCCTCCGCTGAAAATGGACATGCATCCAGTCGGACTATCCCGGTCAACAAATGTAAAATAAAATAAATAAATAAATAAAAAGTGGACCAGAGTGCTGTCACAGCTGCCCACAACAGTTTGCTTTACGTAATGAGTTATGACCTTAATCAGAACACTTGTGTGGTGACATTTACATAGATTGGCTAGGCAATAAGGCGAGGGCCACAAAATAAGTTCTACCCTAAGCTCTGGGTAGATCCCCCCCCCCCCACTGCATGAATACTTTATTGATCCTTGTCACACAGATGCAGTTGTCACTGCGTATTCTTTACAGCTAATGCATATATTGCTGCTGAATATATTTCTGCTATTGTTATTATCTAGTATTGCTGTAATTTTATTTATAGGTGGAAGTGGATGGCCATGAGGCTGTACAGCTCAACAGTTCCACATACAGGGTGGACAGGTAAATGCAGTCATGATTACCAGCATGGCCTTCATGCCTGCATTCACCCCATCCCAGAAGAGGGATATGCATGATGACCACCTACCCACCAGGGATTTACTATTATTTTTTAACATTACAGCAGTGTGACCCATACCTGGCTCACAGTACACACAGCTGTGCATACGCAGGGATCCCCTACTCCTGACACTTGCAATAAAGCTCCACCTGTATGTGGAGCTAAGTACTGCAAGCAGTCTGGCTTCCCACCAGGTACTGCCTGCAGCAACTGTCCAACATACATGTAGAGCTTCAGCGTCACTGAGAATGTCCATTAACTTTAATCAGTTTCTCCATGTAGTCAGCCTTGTACAATGGCTTTGGCTGGCATGAAAAGCCATATTTCCCTGTTGGAATCAGGAAGAGGGCTCTCACAATCTCCATTAGCTTACTCTGAATGAGGACTGCGAGAGACATATCTTTTACAATTAAGGCATGCAGTAACTGCTTGGCATAATGCATTGCTCGGCATGCAATTCATTTTGGAATCTAGTCCCTAGTCCAGTAAAAGTCTGCTGAGCTGAAAATGTCAAGATCCAGAGAAACTGGACTGTAGGCAAACATACTGTTGGTACTCATATTATTACGGTTTCACTTTAGAATCCCTAAATACTGAAATATCGAAATTCAGTATCTTGAGATTTTAAAGCCGAAAACTGAAAAATTTGAAACCCCAAAAGCTCAAAATTCAAAATCGTGACTGCCCACTTACATACTCCAGACACAAACAAGCATACATACACCTTCCTCCCTACACTACAAGCCAAGAAAACACACACAAACACAGCAAAACAAACACACACGTGGTCCCTACATATAAGCAGCCCCCCACACCCCTGCTACTTATATATACTAACGCAGAGGGCTCACTAAAAACACAAACACACAAAAACCACCACTACACATTCTACACTCCCGTTGCACAAATACACATCACATACGTGCAAATACCACGACTCTCAACACTCTCACACTCACAACCTTACCTACCTACCCTAACCCACAGCACAAAACTCCAAACACACTCACACACACTAAAAACTCTACCCAAAACCCCTAGTAAAACATCACTTACTTGAATCTCCAGCTGCATCTACATACCACATCACACATCACAAACACAGGGAATCCCACGTCACGTATGCGACTCCACAACCCCAAATTCGACATTTCCACATTCGGGATTCTGCACTTTCCCACAAGTGCAGTTTCTACCCTTCAGTCTTGAGCTACTGAAGTTTGATATTTCAATAGTTCAAGATTCTGAAGTGAAACCATTATTACATATTAATGAGCATTTCCCAAAAATGTTAAGATTTATTCAGTCCAGAATATATCTACAACTGCCAAAACTGACACTTACAACATAGTTCGATACACAGCATGCTTGTAGTTAGTGTTTCTCATTTAAAATTATTTTTATGGATGCAAGTGCTGAAAATGACACATGCATTTTTATTACATGTAAAGTTCCCAACAATTGAAGATCTGTGTATGTATTTTAAATATAAGACACAGGGTACAAGAAATGTATTGCTTGATATACTCTGGGCATAATTATATGGGAACAGACAATGAAAACCTAGTAGCACTCAGGCAGATTTCAGAAAACATCTCTGAATTTGCCAGTTTAACTTTGCAACCGGTGACTTTCACATTGTAACCAGCGACGTTCACATTGTTACCCTTCATGTCTCATTAGGTACAACTGATATGCCTACTGCTGCCAAAAATTATCGGTTCTGTATGAGACTATTGACTGGTAAACAGGTAGACCATAAAAGTGCAAAAATGAAGAAGGAAAAATTGAGTCTTATGAGAATGCCAACCCCTTGTTCTACTCTATATGTAAATGTTTGCCCCCCCCCCCACACACACACACACCTTATACCTATATAATCAATTCCACACTTGCAAAGACAAGTAAGTTAAGCAGAGGAAAAAGCTAAAGTTTCATCGCCACCTTTTGTCCTTTCATGGCTCCCTACTACAAAGAGCTGCACTAACTGTTCCCAAAGTAATGTACTCCTACTTTAACTGTTTTTTTTAATTAAGCAGTTAAGATTCTACATCTTTTCATTCAGCACTGAATATTATTGCAACAATCATATTTTTAGTGTTTTTATTTAACAAGACAGTTAAAAAAAACTAAAGATAAAGTAGCATCCCTCGAAAAGTAATATGTTACACCCCAAACATACTGCTTTCTCTTTATGTTGGCCTTTGTGCTCTTTACAAATCAACAGCAGACAGAGAAAATTAACCCTTTAAATTATTAGGAAGACTCTGTGCTCCGCCTTTCATGCAAAAATGAACTGAGTAATTCTTTTGATCTTTCATGGCTTTTTGTTTCATACTTAAATATTTACATATGTAAAGACCCATTATACAAACACTGAATTAACTAACTGCAGGTTACAAATGCAAAATGTTCATCTGCTTCTTAAACTGAAATAAATATATTGTCATGAGCAAAAGCAATTTTACTAAATACAATAAAAGGCACATACTTCCTTTGCTGTGCTGAAGACCGTCTGGTGCAAATTACTGCAACAATGACTACAACCACAACGGTTATGGCGCCTACGGTTACTACGATGATCACCAGCAGGTTACTGTTCTTCTGTGGAGCCACACTGCCATGAGGAGGGTGCATCTGCCCTATAGGAGGTTCTGTAGTAAAAGAAGAAGGAGAGATGACTTTCACTTATAGCCATCATTGAACGTATTTGACTCTAAAGCAGTGACAAAATACCTACAAACTGTTTTTAGGGGATATGCATCACTTTGCATATCTCTGTTTACCACACACTCACATGCTGTAATTAGTGTGACCTGATGTGCAACAGTTAACATCGGGGATTACTCAGTGTAATAATCTAAAATCAAGTTAATCTTGCTTGTATACTGATATGAGATGGTAAAACATATTTACTTAAACTTCGTAATTCATTTTGTAGTATTTGTCCACTGATGGTGTACTGCAAACATGCAAGTCACTATAAAGTATAAATGTGATTTACTTTAATAAAAAGGTATACTTTTCTAATAAAACCTTATATCTCATCATGACTGCACATGATAAAAGGCAGTAACTTGATGCTGATGGAGTGTTGTGGGATAACCACCCTTTTATAAATGGATGGGTTTAGCACAGCGCATGCACATTATAACAGCATGATTCCAGCTGTAGTGGCAGGATCCAGCATCTGTCTTTCAAACATGATCTCTATTGTGGTATGTACAACATGGCCTAATGACTGGCATAGTTGTTCTTTCTCACCTCTGACTAGCTAGTTATTAAATTAGTACAAGCAGGAGTTTGAAGTTAGATAATCTATGAGCCTGATAGAGACTGTTCATTTACTTATTTATTTATTTACATTTATGGGGAAAGTCCGACTAGGCCAGAAACCCATTTTCAATGGAGGCCCGGTGTCAAAAGCTACACAGAAATATAAGCAAAATACAATAATTAGATAGTACAACAGTATACATATAGTAGGATGCAGAATACACATCATCTAGTTAGTCTAAACAAAGAAGTATTCAATACAGTTTTTTAGTATATACAGGTTCAAAAAGAAAAACACTCAACTGTACAGATTTTCACAGAATGTCCAGATTTTTTCCTCATATTTTGGTCTGCTCCTCATAAAAATTGTGTTTTTTTTTTGACAAATCACTGGGATGATGTAAAGATTAAAGTCAATAAATAACGACATGCATTTGAGTTTCAGACTTCATATCCTTCAGAAAATACATGTCAACATAAATATTGTTATTCTAGTAACTTTCTACATTTATAAGAGCACTATTTACAATGTGTCCCCATTTTGGGGTCTCTGTCCCCCCATTTTGTCAGGCTCTGTCCAGATTTTTATACTAAGAGGCTGAGAGGTATGAACACAAGCATTTCAGTAAAGATCACTTGAGAAAAATGAAAGTAGTACTGTGTATATATTAAATAATAGTTATGACAAATGCAATTTCCTATGTATGTATATATATATATATATATATATATATATATATATATATATATATATTTTTTTTTTTTTTTTTTTTTTGAGTAGTAATAAACACGGAGGAGAGGTAAAAAATGAGGTAAGGAGTGGACAGTGTGTTGCCAGAGTGGACGGATGAGTTATGATATCAGATCAGTTATGAGTCTATCCTAGACAGTTCATAGAGGAAACCATTATGACAGTGACAGATTTATTATTACTGGGACTTGCATTATGTGGCTGTGGAGTGACCTCCAAAGTCGATACATTTAAAGGGTGCATATGGACCACTCACTGCATGATGCCAAGTGTTTCCTCAATCTTGGAATTCCTGGGCAGCTACTTGTCAAATTTACATTTAATAGAGTATAATTACTCTGGCCCATGTCCCAGAGGTATAACACCCTTATTACACCACCTACCACCTGTGTTAGACTAGTAGCACAGATGCTGGAGGGGACAGGCAGGGGAGGATGGCAGTGAGAAGCAGCTTAGATTCACTGCAATAGAAGGATTAACAGCCTGGTGGACTACATGCAGTAAGCAGTATACCACTTGGTCGGGAAGGCTGTATATCCATTCAAGTGCACATGCACCTCCAAAAATCAGCCATCGTGGAGTTTGCAAGATTGCTGCGAGGTGGTGTGGATTAGGGTACACTCCTTGTCCGCATTATGATACTGATACAGTAGCGTCCTCAGATTGCTTACCAATTTAAGAGGTGGGTCAGTCTGAGCTTGTGAAAGGCTAAGGTGGGTACACCAGAAATGGCAAATGAGGAGAAGAGTTGGTAACAGCTGATGGATGGCTGTGGGGAGTTGAAAGGAAAATAAAGTTGGAACAGAATTTCCAAAGCTCACTACTGATCATTCATTTAATTAAATTGTTTTGGTTTACTTCTTCATACATTTTGACCAGCCTTACAAAGAATCTTGTCACTTTTTTATGAATATCCATGGCATCTCAAAATCTTAGTAACTATTGTTATTTCTGCAGATGAGAAATGCATGTGATTGCACAGTTTGCAAGTGTGCTTGTACTACATAACTGCATGAAACTGTGCAGATTACCATCTACTTTATTATCAGACTATTATCATCCACAAGGGGACCTTGTTTAATCTCAGGTCAGATAAATGAGAAAATATCACCAAATGTAACAGGAAAAATGCTGGTTAGTGGCCTGAGGGCTGGCTCCATGACTGTGTCCCAGTGGTGACCCGAGTCAGATTCACAACTCACTGTGGAAGTAGCTACCAAAGGGAGGTGGAAGTTGAACGGCTAATGCTGTGTTTGGTCCTAGGGAAAACCATAACAACCATGGCAGCATAAGCAGCAGATAGCACTATAAACCAGAGATGACCTAAAGTGTGAAACTAAAATCACTACCATGGTAG
>NC_056726.1:1373429683-1373477183 GCF_019279795.1 Protopterus annectens | reverse complement strand
TAATTAAATATGCCACAAGTTTATGCAATTATTACTATTAATTCAAATGTATACACAATAAAATAAAAGTGTGTGATGCACTGAAAATTTTCATGTTCCACAGTGAACTGCAATGTAATTTATCAGCTTTGAGTTGGATTTTAGGGCACTAATCACAGTCAGCTTGCAATGAGTTCTATTTATACTACATGCAACATGACTTTGTGAGCCATAGACAGCCATTGTAACCTATCCTTCACCCATACCTACCCTACATACATCAGAATAGCACTGTACAAACCAAGAAAATGGTGAACAGAATGGCAACATTTTCACATTGCGAAAGTTTTATGAATCCTGAATGCATGCATTCATGTATGCAAAAGCATGCGTTTGTGTCCGCATGTGTGTGCGTGTGTGTGTGTGCGTGCGAGCGTGTATATGCACACATGCTGCGAGTGTGAATTTGTGTGTGTGTGTGTGTGTGTGTGTGTGTGTGTATGTGTGTGTGTGTGTGTGTGTGCGTGTGTGTGTGTATGTGCATGCTGTTGAACACTATTTCCAAAGTTCAGTTCACGACTGTTTGATTGCATGTATACTGAATCTGCTAATATTGTTGGAAAACCACAAAATTGGATTATATTCTTTAGAATCAGTACTGTGGTGATGGCTTTAATAATTTTATTATTGCAGTTCACTGTATATGTAAACAAACCGTTAAATGACTAGTAATACTCTGCTACAATATTATGCCATTTCTGTTTGCCACTTATAGGATGCTTCACTACATTATCACTAAGTATTACAGATCATTACTTGCTGTAAAAACAGCTTATTAGTCAGAAAGCTTGGAGAATCAACATAATTTTATATTTGTTAACAGTAATGTGCAAATTACTGCACTGCTCCTTCTGAGCTTTGAAACATTGTTTTTCTATCTGTGTAGCTTGTTGTCTGCACTGGATGAAATTTACACGTTGAGTTACGCAATGGTTTCAAAGTACTTCTGTTTTTCATCACTTAGTAAATACAGACTGGTAAGCATATTTGTAGGCCAGATTAAAATGTCCCATTGCAGTTCATAGTTTTGGTTCTGTATGACAAAATTAGAGCATAAGTATGCAAAGAATAATAAATAAATAAATACACAGACAATGTAACTTAACTAAATTTAAATTATGCTTCTTCCTATGTCTGTTATCAAAGCAGGAACTTATGTGGGCTGGAACGTACCATTGAGACTACTTCTGTCAATCAGTGATGTGTCTGCTGGCCAATAAACCCCGTCTCCATGTCGACCTGCTAAGTAGAAAAAGAGTAGTCAGAATGACAGAAAGCCAAAGAATAATTAGCCTTAAAAGCACCATACTACAATTAACGTATTAATAATAGGAACATTTATTATCTGTGTCCATGATTCAGTTTTGTAAAGTTTACTTAGTCTCACAATTGTTACGTTTTACAAAGTTGGTTACAGAAGAAAAGGCTAAAGAAGAAAATGTAGATGAACGATAACTCTCAACCCCTCAGAAGAAGCAATCCGGGCAAAGCCAAAATTCATGGGTGGAAAAAAGGCCCAAAAAAAAAGATAGATTTTAAATATTACTTCTATAAACTTTCAAAATTTGTAGAATAACAGGTTTTAAATTATTATGTATCTTTTCAAGGATATGGAGTTTGAAACTCAAAAGTTTGTCATTATTTAGTATTATTTAGTGATTTCAATCCTCAATAATTTGACAGAAAACAACACATTTTATGAGGAACAGACCTAAAATATGCAGCAGAAATCTGGACATTCTGTGAAAATCTGGACAGTTGTGAGGTATGAATTATGAACATACTTTATCTAATGGCTAGTAACATTTTGAACATATTTGGTAGTTATCTCTCACTAGATCTAACAACACTGACATTGCTTTTCATGCATTTAGTATAAAATCAGAATGTTGATCATTTTGTGGAATGACAGGAAAGGACTTAGGACTATAGTATTCCAATTTTGTTTTGAATTACCTGATTTCATGTTTTGCTGGAAATGAATGGACACAAACAGACACATGTGCACATACACACACACACACACACACACACACACACACACACACATATGTATACACACCCAAATAAACATGCATGCACATGATACACATAAAAACATGCATGCATTCACACACACACACACACACACACACACACACGCACACACGCACACACGCACACACACACACACACACATACACACATGCACACACACCCAAATAAACATGCATGCACACGATACACATAAAAACATGCACGCATTCACACAAACACACACACAATCAAACTCAAGGACACACTCACCCATATATATGCACACACACACACACACACACACACACACACACACACACACACACACACACATACACACACACACACACACACACACACACACACACACACACACACACACACACACACGTGCATACACACCCAAATAAACATGTATGCACACAATGATACACATAAAAACATGCATGCATTCACACACACACACACACACACACACACACACACACACACACACACACACACACACACACACACATACACACACACGCACCCCCCCCACACACACACATGCACACAGACATGTATAGCCAAAAAAATGAAGTGTGCACACAAATACACTTTCATGCACAGATGCCGACATGCACATGCATTAAAAAATAGTTGTTTTATTGGCAGGATAATAACAAAGATTTTATAAAAGAAAACACTGGAGATATAGCCTTTATGAACTAGGTTCAGAAAAATCTATGACAAAGTATAAGAAAGTCTGTATTCCAATGATCTAGTTCTCCAAGCAAATATACTAAAATTACATGTAGTGCATGGAGCACCCAGATTACACTCCAAAATTAGGAAAATGATGAGCTTGTTAATCACCTTTTTCACATCAGAAAGGTACTTAATAAGCTTTTATTAAGCACCATTAACAACTGTAATGACCGGATATCACACTGGAGATTGACAGCAAACAGTGTCAGCCATAAAAAATAGCTTTAGAAAGTCAGGTAGCCTTAAAAGTGCTAGATACTTCACTCTATCACACTTACATAATATGTGTCAGAATGACACATCTTAACAGCTTTTAAAACTGTTCTTTCTTCAATGGAATACTTTCTTTCTTTCTTTCTTTCTTTCTTTCTTTCTTTCTTTCTTTCTTTCCTTCTTTCTTTGTTTCTTTCTGTCTGCTTGACAGTGCTAAACTGTTTTACCACATTTTAAAAGACTTTGAAAAACAGTAAAACACTTCATACTCTTATACTACACAGGTAGCAGGCTGGCATGACCAGGACTACAGTCTCTTCCTCTCCAAGATGGACGATCTGGCAAATGACACACACTTTCACTCTTCCCTGCCTACATCTTCCCACTCACAAACTAATATATGAACTTCAATCGGTTGTGTCATAATAAAGGCTTTATTCCTCCACACCACAGAGCTAAGCACATACTTGTTGGCCTGACTGGCACCCCAATCTCCCTCCCTCAGGATGGCCCAATCACCAAATTTCATTCACCATCATCTTCTTCTGCCTGGCTCTTCCAGTGTCAGGCAAGTTTTCAAACATTCAGGGCTTTATCACTTTGTGCCACATAGCTGGGCATGTGCAGTAGAAGTTTTCGCCTTGCCTGCATTAGCAGTGACATGGTTCCAACAGCTGTCTGGCCTTGGAAAGAGCAAGCTTGGGAGGAATGTAAGTGAATGGCTAATGCCAACATGCCCTGTCTAGGGTGACTCAGTTAGTAGAGCTCTACTACAGGAGGGCCAATAAGGCAGAAGGCCTGGAAATTCAGCTCCTTCAGTAAGTACTCCAGCAAAGTTCAAGCCTGTCAATTAGTAAAGAGCACTTTAGCTAAACATGATTGGTTGTGCAAAGCATGCATGCACACTGGCTGAGTATAGTGAGCAATGTATTACACTTCCTGGCTCATGATGAGAGTGTCAAAAACAGTGTTTTCTAACCACCACTATGGATAAAAGTCATGATCCAGGGTTCCTGCCTATCTCCTCTGTTATTCTTGGATTCCAGGGATCAGGGGAAAGGAAAGAAGAGGAAGGAATAGCATGTACGGGGTGTCAGTGAGCGTCATACCCATGTGAGAGGTAGAGAGAGCACAAAAGATATTTAAAAATGTACTAAATGTATAAAAAAGGTGCATGATGGAATGCAGGAAGTGAGAGCAAAACATTCAAAAATAATATTTTATCAAGATTCGAGTTATTTAGTGAAATTCAATATAAATGACTTCATTAATATCAATGCAAAAGTGTTAAGGAATTCAAACAGAAAAACCTGAAAAACAGTGATTATCAGGGGCATTGTCTCATCCACATCAGATTATTTATATGCACTATTATCACCGTCATACAACTGTAGACTAATGGCAGATACCCGAAGAAAAACAAATTTCACCGGACCATATTTATAGGACTCCCCTAAAACATATAAAAACACATAGAATGAATAAACTAACATTCCTTCCCTAGATAATGTAAAATAAACCAGAAAATATTTAGAAGTTATACCCTACTAACCACTGTAGCTGTACAGGCAATCCCTTTTCCATGTGGTTTGTGCACAACTCTAGAACTGTCATCTGAAATACCTCATGCTAATAATGACACAAACCAGTCATGTTCTAACCAAATATAAGCAAATAAATAAAAAATAACAAATCATTTTTGCTGTCAGATGATTCCTTTAAACTTCTCAGTGAAACTACATGCAAAAGTATATAAGGACTTAGTCATACTTAAGTAACTGTTTAAAATACGGATATAATATTGGACATTTTGTTTAAGATTTTAATTTAATTATTGTCAGAAAACATGGAAATGTATGCAACACATGTACAGAATATCCTAGTAATTTATTTATCAGTTTATAGTATTATTTTTGATTATTAATTTTATAGTGTATTATTTTATTGTATATCCCTTGTACAACTAGTACTGGTTGGTTTTAATTCCATTTTGATTCTAATGTGCAAAATTCAGCTTTATTAGATAAACATAGACTTCAACTTGATGTCTTTTGCAAATCAGAGCAGATTTTTGTATGGTTGTGGGTGAGATTCAAAAGATCTGTTCACTTTAACTTTTGCTGAGCTTTCCAGCCTATACTTAGCCAATAGCCATATGTCATAATTTTAAGCTGTCATGAATAATTAAGCATATTAGTGGACTGATCCAAGCAACAAGGGGTGTTTGTAGCTGCCACCCAATTAATGATCAACTGCCTCCAGCAACCTTTCAGTGTTATCTAAGCAGAACCATGGTCAGTAGCTGGATAAGGCAAGAGAAGTAAATGAAAAAAAATTATGCCTGCTAACCACTGTAGCTATACAGGCAATGTCTTTTCCATTTAGTTTGTGCACATTTGGTAAGCGGTCTACTGGAAATCTTGTCATTTAATGCTGAACTCCTAAACTGCAGCAAGGCCTGACCTGCAGTCCAGAGATGTGTTACAGACATTTCTGAAGCATGCCACTGGCTAGCACAGGAGTAGGATTGAGCCTTGAGGCTACAGTCTGCATATCTTCCATATGTCCACATGGGTTTTCAACATCTGCGGTGTCTTCTTCCCACATCTCAAAGACAAGTGAATTGCTTATCTAAAAAAAAATGGCTGTTTGGTGATGTGTGTCTGTTGTGAGCATTTAAATCTATGCCATGATGGAAAAGCATTCTGTACACAACTGATTTTCTGACTTAGGCCTGTTAATTTTTGGGAATAGCAAAAGGTTTGTCAATCATTCTGAAGGAACCAGAAATTAAAGGAAGGAAGGTAGGAAAAAGGGAATAAATAGAATTTGTTTGCATTTGTACTTCTTTATAATAAAAAAAAAATAAATTATTAGTACACATAACTTGTTGAAATAACTTTAAGGATTTACTAAATAAAATTTGTAATAAATATGATCCATAAGACATAAATACTATTCTTTATAGAGAACACCTATAACCTTTTACCTGCAAGTGATACAAAATATCAAATGAGAATATACAGCTCAAGTGCAGGTTTGCAAAATACAGTTCATAATCATTTTATAGACTTAAAGGATAACCATGGTGAGAAATGGAAAAAGTACACCCCTTAAATATTGCTTTGATCTTCTGTACAGCAATAATCCCTCTATGTCCCCTAATTTGGTTAGTAATATTACATTTGCTCATGGAGAGGAAGTGATTTTGTTTATCAGCCAAGATTTCTTCACAGTTTATGCTTTAGACCTTCAATATATGGCACTGTTTTAACGTCAGTTCATTATTACCAATGACCTGCAATGGCAACACACCAGAGTAATACTATATTTGGGTATGCCTTGAGACAACATCAGCATTCTTAATCTGCTTCCATTCTTGTTTACTGCTAGACATTACAGTTTATGGTCCTATTCTGACTCAGCAAAAATGCAGCCTAATATATATATATATATATATATATATATATATATATATATACACATACATATATATATATATATATATATATATATATATATATATATACACATACATATATATATATATATATATATATACATATATATATTTATATATATATATATATATATATATATATATACACATACATATACATATATATATATATATATATATATATATATATATATATATATATATATATATATGTTTACATGCATGCATGTATGTATGTATGTATGTAAGCATCTGCCTGTCTATCTATCTATCTATCTATCTATCTGTTTAGTTTTTGTTTTTTCACAGGCTCTAAATGTTTTCTGTGTAAGAACTCCTCCATTTCTGAAACACTGATAGCCCATATTCAATAAACCCTAAACTAAGTGTACACTGTTCTGAGTGAACAGACAAGTATAACTCACACCTTCTTCCTCCTAATTTTAGTTTTCCTACTGATTTTCTTGCAGCCTTAAATATTGAGGGGTTTCATAAAGGTTACCACAAAGTGTAGACTACATGTACACTTAGTGTAATCTCTCTGAGTGATTAGAAAGCACAAAAATACGATAAGAATTTTATTGAATACATATCGTGTACACTTACTGTAAGCTTTATTGAATCTGGTCCATTATTATCATAATCATGTGTGTATTATTTGCTTCTGCTCCATGACTTTACTACACAGTTATCTAGGGCGGATAGCTCCTGCAGTCAAAATTACCTTCAGTACTATCTGCAACATGTTAATACATACATATATATATATATATATATATATATATATATATATATGGGTCTACATTGAATGATCGAAGTTTTGTAATCTCGAACATTTAAAAAAAGAAAAAGAAACAAAAACAAATTAAAAGACATATATGTTGGGGGGCAAGCACCCCTGCACCCCCCACACCCCCCACTATTAAAATATACCAACTCCGAGATCGCACTATAGCGAGGAAAAGGGAATATTCCTGTTCCGCGCTGTACGGAGATCACCATTTAAATGTTCAAAGTTTTACAACTTTGATCATATGGTTTCGGCCATATGAAATTCGATGTTCTGAACTTCGATCATTTAACTAGGACCCATATGTGTATGTGTGTGTGTGTGTGTGTGTGTGTGTGTGTATATATATATATATATATATATATATATATATATATTTTATATATATATAAATATATATATATATATATATATATATATATACATACATATATATATATATATATATATATATATATATATATATATATATATATAAAATGTTAGGATAGAAATAAATAAAGCAAGGTTTCAAAGAAAGGCAAACAGATATCCAAAGAAAGAAACTACAAAATCAATAGAAATGGAAAACAGAAAGAAAAACATGAAATTAATCTTTCTTTGTATGCATTATGTTAGGTTTCCGATTAAAGAAAAATTAACATTTTGCTGATTGCTGTCATTTAATTTTCTATACTGCAAAGTCAAGTGAACAGATGGTATAGAGCAGGTCAGGTTTTAGTATTTGTTTTTTTATTCAAATTGTATCACATTTCTATTTCATGGTGTATTTAAAGAGTGCACTCCTTTTACGATGGAATTTTATATTGCTTAAATGTATACAGAGATATTCATTATCTCCAGGATCTCTTTGTTTCCCACACATAGAAAAAAGTACAGTTTTGTACCTACCATAAATGTAGATGTTCGAGTGTTCACCCTGCTGCAGTCATCACACTTGGGTTATCCTGCCATCAGGCGGTCCCGCAGTCGGCCCGAATTCCTAAGTCTTGGTCCGGCGTCAGTTGCTGTCTCTTCTTCCCTGACGTCAGTGCATCAGGGGTATAAAAGAGGCATCCGACGCCATTTTCTTCAGTTTTTCTTGCCCCAGATGTCAGGTGCCCCCAAAAGGTAGGCAAAAAAAAAAAAAAAAAAAAATATATATATATATATACATATGGCTATATAAAAATAAAACAAAACCCTTAGGTACAAGTAAATACACCACAGAGGTAGTATAGGATAAAGTGGTAGAGATAAGTTCAGCTAGTTCAGAGGGGATGGAGGGAGGGTAACCTGGACTGCAGCAGGGTGAACACTCGAACATCTACATTTATGGTAGGTACAAAACTGTACTATGTTCATCGTGTTACCCTGCTGCAGTCATCACACTTGGGTAGAATCCCAAAGCTAAGGATGGGAGGTGGAATCAAACAGGCTTAGAAGAAGCTAATAGGCCCTGCAAAACTGCAGTGGCAAAACCAGCTCTAGTCTTAGAATAAAGAGGTAAATGTTAGTGTTTGGTGAAGGTGTGCACTGAACTCCAAGTAGCAGCTTCCAGAATATCCTTGGTTGGCACTCCCCTGAGAAGGCTGCTGATGTAGCTGTAGCCCTGGTAGAGTGGGACCTAATGTTAGCAGGTACTGGTTTCCCATGATGTGTGTAGCAGAAACATATGCAATGTCCTATCCATTTTGAAATGGTCTGTTTTGAGATAGCTTTTCCTTGTAATCCTGTAGCATAGGCTACAAAGAGCTGGTCAGTTTTTCTGAAAGCCTTAGTTTTATCCAAGTAGTAACGTAAATGCCTGTGAATGTCCAAAGAGTGCAGGAGTCTTTCTCCTTTGTTCTGGTGATTTGGGAAGAAGGTGGGCAAGTGAATGGTTTGGTTTAGGGCCACACTGGATACCACCTTTGGCATAAAGGAAGGATTAGTTCATAGAGAAACTCTGTCTTGATGAAAAATGATGAAAGGTTCCACTGCCATTAGTGCCTGTAGCTCTGAGTCTCTTCTAGCTGAGGTTATTGCTAGTAGTAGGGCAGTTTTCCATGAAAGAAATTTTAAATCAGTTGAAAAAGCTAGTTCAAAAGGCGGCAGTGTAAGCTTTTCCAGGACAAAGTTGAGGTCCCAAGTAAGTGTTGGAGCTCTCCTTAGCGGTCTTAAGTTCTTAGCCCCTCTGAGGTACTGTCTTAGGAGTGGATGCGAAAATAAAGGAGGATCCATGCTGTAATGAGCTGAAATTGCTGAGGAGTGGATCTTAATAGATGAAAAGGAAAGCCCTTTGTGTAACATCTCACTTAAATATTGTAGGATCTGAGGAATGTTTGGCTCCAGGGGATTTAGGCCTTTAGCCTGGTTCCAGGCGCAAAATCTTTTCCATTTGTGTGAACAGGTTTTCCTGGTGCTGGGCCTCCTGACCTCCAGAATGACATCCATAACAGCTTTGGATAAAGGTGTTGGCTGTTTGTTTAGGTAATTTGCCATGCAGCCAGGTTTAGAGTCTTGAGCTGGCTGTGTAGAATCAGATTGTCTCGCTGGGTGAGCAGGTGAGGAATTTGTGGCAAAATCCATGGTGGGCCCTAGGCCATGTTCCTTAAAATTGGATACCAATGTTGGCGTGGCCAGTCTGGTGCAACGAGAATCATTTGTGGCCTCTCTAATCTGACTTTCAGCAGTACCTTTGCTAGAAGAGGCAGTGGAGGGAAGGCATATACTGTTAATGTTTTCCAACTAAATGAGAGGGCGTCCAATTTCCAAGATAGTGGGTGGAAGGTCCTTGTGCAAAATTTTTGAAGTTGGTGGTTGTGGGGGCTTGCAAACAGATCTATGTCTGGGCATCCCCATTTTTGAGCTATCATTGCAAATACTTGTGGATCTAGTTTCCATCCGTGTGGATCTATGATGTTTCTGCTGAGGTCATCTGCCAATGTGTTTTTCTTTCCTGGCAGGAATTGTGCTTGTAATTGAACCTGGTAAGACAGTGCAGTGTTCCACAAGGTCATTGCTTGCCTGCATAGAGGATAGGAATGTGTGCCCCCTTGCTTGTTTATGTACCACATAACTGTGGTGATGTCTGTCCTTATTAGTAGTTGTGCTGGGTGTAGAAGGTCCTTGAAAGCTGTGGCATTCTGCACTGCTAGCATTTCTTTTTGATTGATATGCAGGTGTCTCTGATCTGTAGTCCATTTGCCCTGAATGCACTGTCCTGCCATGTGTGCTCCCCAGGCATAGTCTGATGCATCTGTTGTCATAGTTTGCCTGGCTGTGGGTAAGGTGAAAGGCTGACCCTTGTTGAGATGACATGCCTGTGCCCACCATAGAAACTCCTGTTGAAGGCAGGGAATGAATGGAATCATTGTTTCCAAGCTGTGGCTGTGCTGAGTCCATACACTTTTCAGGTACCATTGTAATTTCCTCATAAGCAGTTTTGCAAATGGTATTAGTAGTATGCAGGATACCATGAATCCCAAGGCCTGCAGAATTTTTCTTGCAGGGAGTTGGGTCTTTGTTGCCATTATTTTGAAATATTGAAACAGCTGTCATTGTTTGTCTGGCATGAGACAAGCCATCTGGGCTGTTGTATTCAAGCTGGCACCCAGGAATATTATGTTTTGTGAGGGCACTAGTTTTGATTTCTTTTCATTTACTGTGTACCCTAGGCAACTTAGAAGGTGTTTGACAAATGGCAGATGCTGTAAAAAAATGTCCTTGCTTTCTGCTTGAATAAGACAGTTGTCCAGGCATGGGCACATTTGAATTCCTCTTTGTCTGCAGTATGCAATTACTGGTGCCAGGCATTTTGTGAAGACCATGGGAGCAGCAGATAAGCCAAAGGGCAGTGCAGAGAATTGATAATGCGTTGAACCTGCAATGAAGCGGAGGTATCTTCTGCAGTTTTTTCTGATAGGGACATGCAGGTATGCCTCCTTGAGGTCCAAAGTGACTAGCCAAGCATTCTTGCCCAGCATGGGAAGAAGCTGCTGTAGTGTTAGCATCTTGAATTTTGGTACTTGCAGATAGGTGTTCAGAATTGAAAGATCCAGAATGAGTCTCCATGCTTTGCCCTTTCTTGGAACTAGGAAGAGTCTTGAGTAAAATCCTTGTCCTTGCTCCTGTGTAGGTACCTGTTGAATGGCTCTCATGTTCATGAGAGCTGTAATTTGTTTTTGTGCCTCTGCCCATTGATTTGGTGACAGGTTTGGCATTCCTTTGATCCTTGGTAAGGTATGAAAGTGGAATCTGTATCCTTGAGAGACAATGTTTAGAACCCATTTGTCTTTTGTGATGATGTGCCAGTTGTCTGCAAAAAATGCTAGTTTTCCTCCCAAGGGTGTTGCCAGGAGAGATTTACTTGGTAGTTTGAGGATAGAGTCATTGTGTCTGCCTTCTGCTAGCTTGGGGCCTGTCTTCTCCTCCTTTCTGGGTAGCAGAACCCCATTGGCGAGGTTTGTAAGGGCCCTGTGACTGACCTCTGCCCCTTGGGCATCTGTATTTGCCCCTGTGTGATCTGTCTGAAGCTGGAAAGGACCAATTTTTTGTTGGCCAATTTCTGCTGAAGCGAGGGGGTTGTACATGCAAGAAATCCTTGACCGTTTGCATAGATTTAGCCTTATCCTCCATTTTCTTTAAAACCTCTTCTGCTTTGACACCAAATAATATATCCTGTTGTAAAGGTGCATCTAATAATTTTGCTTTAACATGGTCAGGGAGGGTTTGCTCTTTTAACCAAGCATGTCTATGAATGACAGAGCCAGTAACAGTTGCTGTACAGGAAGCTTCCAGTGAATCAAATCCGCATTGTAAAGTATGCTTGCCCACCTGTTCAGCTGCATGCAACAGATCCTGCATTTCCTTGAATTCAGGCTGTTCTGAATGTGTGCTCATTTTTTGTTTTAACTGAGACATCAGGAATTGTTGATATTTCAACATGTGAAACTGGCAATTTAATGCTCTCATAGCCAGAGTTGCTGAGGTGTATATTTTCTTTCCCCATCTATCTAGGGCTCTGGAATCTCTTTCAGAGGGCACAGGATTTTTAGCCATAGAAGCTTTTGCTCCCTTAGGACCCTGGGATATGGTTTCTGGGTCAGCTACAGGGCTTTTATAAAGGAATTTGTGTGAGTCAGGTACTCTGTAGTATCTGTCAGGTTTGGCTGTTGCAGGAGGTAGAGAATCTGGATTTAAACTAGACTCCAAGTAGACATCATCCACAATATCTAAAACAGGAGGGATAGCAAGAGGTCTGTGCTGGGGTACTAAAAGGAACTCTCTGAGCCTTTTCTTAGAATCTGAGAAATCCTGGCCTTCCCAGTGGAAATGTTCCCTCATGGTATGTAATGTTTCCCCAAAGGAGTAGTCTTCAGGGGGAGATGCTGAGGGAATAGAGTCTTCAGCATCAGAATCCTCATAAGGTGGAAAAGTGTAATCCTGTTCCTCAGAAGAATCTGAGGAGAGAGAAACCCAGATGCGTAATCCTCCTCTTGTCTTGGTCTTTAATCAGGAGGGGGATGGGAACCCCTGATAAGGGTAATTAAATCTTCAGCCATCTTAAGCATCTGTTTCTCAGGCATGGGGCCTTGACCTGTAGACTGAAGAACAGTTTTCTTAGGTTTTAAAGGAGTTTTACGCTTAGCTTAAGATTTAATGGTGAGTGTAGTCAGTCTGAAGACACCTTCTGCAACCGAAGGTGTTTCCTCTGCACCGGTGTCTAATTCTGCTCCGGTGTCAGTAGATGGCTGCGTCGGCCTAGTAGACTCCGCTTGGGAGTCGGCAGCTGCCTGGGGTTCCAGCTCTGCGGTCGTCAGGGGCTGCATAGGCGCCTCACTGTAAACCGGAGAACCAGCGACATGCCCAGCTGAGGCCTCGGGATCTGGCTTATTCCTAGGCTGCCTGTCCTTATCCTTGCATTTTTTATTAATTGCGGTCATCGGCTGCTCCGACGGCATGATATAATTAAATTTCCTACCAAAGTAATGCCGTGCAAAGTCAAAACAGTGTTTGATAGTGCGTTTATTAAACCTAGCACAAAACCGACAACCTGTGACATCGTCGTCTGGGCCTAGGCAAGGAATACAATAGGAATGGAAGTCCTTATGAGGTATTTGCTTCCCACAAGAAATGCAATTGCTAACTTTTTCTGACATCGGACTGAGGCAAGAAAATGTTCCCCAGCGGGGTACTTAGCTTTATTGAAGACTTTGGACTAAAATTCAAATCAAAAATCTCAGGTGTCGGCCGCGCGGCAAGAAAGACTGAAGAAAATGGCGTTGGATGCCTCTTATATACCCCTGGCACACTGACGTCAGGGAAGAAGCGACAGCAACCGACACCGGACCAAGACTTTGGAATTCGGGCTGACTGCGGGACCGCCTGACGGCAGGATAACCCAAGTGTGATGACTGCAGCAGGGTGACATGATGAACATCCTGCAATCACAAACTGCCATATATATTAAATAGTGAGTAGATCATGTAATAAAATGTTTAATTTCATATACTTTGCTGGTATTAACAGGTAAAAAAATGTCTGTCTGGTCAACTGTAATATATAAAGAGCAACTGCTATATGGAAAAATCCCAGTCAGTCTAGAAGATGGAAGACATATGGGTGCCAGCTGAAGTGTTCATATTAGAAGTTTATAGCTGGAAAGTTTTGTCCTACGTTTCTTCCTCTTTTATGAGTAGATTGGCATGTGGAAGGAAGAATTGTAGAAAAAAATTCAGTCATTACTTAAAATGGGCCAATGTTTTTAAACATCAAATTATTTGTGCCACAGGTGACCAGAAGCAGATATTACCCTGTTACTCACTCAGACTTGTTAGTTGTTGTTCTGTAATAAATTTGTTCTGTGTTTTCCACTAGCTCTTGCAAAGGAGCATTGTAAAATTGATGCAATAATGTTTTTTTTTTAATCTTTTGGTCAAATTATTGGCTTCCATCTATATATTTTCTTCCACACTGATAATGTGCTTAATTTGTAAAAGAAAAAAGTGAATATGGTACATTACTAATAATATGCCCTGGATGGCAACCATTGGCTTGAAGATAGACATTACAATTGAATGGATTCCTATAAAAGGTAGTACAAAGTGAGACATCCAAAAATGTTGTAAGGAAAAGTCTTACAGATGGACAGATATACAACATTCCTTTCAAAGACTGTTTCACAAAAGACTGGAAAAAAAGGGGGATGTAAAGGCAGATGCTCAGATATGGCTGAAAGATGAACCTTAATGGAGGCGTAAGAAAGGCCAGAGGATAGTAACTCACACAAATACTGAAGAATCCCAAGAGTCAGAACCTGAATAGAAGCCTGGTTCTTGGATTGGTATCAACTAGAAAACCTTTAGCAATTTTCTTTGCCTCTTTTAATACCTGATGAATGCCCTCAGAGAAAAGGTGCCAAAAATAAATTAGAATTCTACGATCCAGGCAGTTGATTGAAGAAGTTAAATGTTGGGGTGCATCAGACTCCTTTTGTCCTGTGTAAGTAAGTCCATTCAATGAGAGAGCTTGTGGTAATTGCTCTTGGACATTTTCAAAAGTAGAGAGGAAACTCTGCTGTATGGGCCAAAATGGAGTCACCGCAATTATCTTTGGAAAGCCCTTCTCTATCTTTAACAGAACTCTGGTTATTAGACAAAACGGTAGAAGAGCATAAATAAACATTCCTATGTGTGAAAATGAAAAGGCAGCTGTCTTCCAGGAGTGCTTGCAAGAGGTCCTGGAGAAGAATTTTTTCAACTTTGTTTTAATGTTAGGCAAACAGGTCTACTTGAGAAGTTTCTCACAGATGGATCAGTTCTTGGAGGTTCCCTCCCCCTGGGCTCAACTTCTATTTGTGAGTGTCTGTACTGGTTCATCTCAGCTTGTCAGCAACACTGTTTTGCTTGGACAGAATGTCAGTAATCTGGAGGGAGAGACTGAACTGAATGGCTAGATCCCAGACTGCCACTGTGAGTCTGCAAATGGGGTAAGACCTAGTTTACCCTGTTTATTCATTAATAGTCGGCCTGCAGTTCAAAGATGGTCTAGAGATTTGATTTCATTTATTAGAGACATCATTTATTTGATATGTATGTGCTTTGACATGTCTTGCTTGTTCCAGAGGCCCTGTACTTTTACTCCTTTGGACACAGCTCCCCAAACAAAGTCTAATGCATCTGTGGTTGCAGACTGGGTAGAAGACGGAAGGAAGAAAGGAATATGTGGGTACAGAGACAATTGATTTATCCACCAATGTAAACTCCCTTTTCACATTCTCAGCACTAAAATTTAAAACAAGAAGAAAGATGGGGATGAGTCCATAGTAATTTGGCAAACCACTGAATTTTTCTCACATAAAGTCTGCTCAACTGAATCACGAGAACTGAAGAGACCATAAAACCTAGAACTCTGAGGTATTTCATGGCAGATGCCTAAGTCTGGTTTGAAAATATCAGAAATTTGTACCTGTAATTCTCAACTTTGTCTTGCAGAGGAAATGTCATCATAAGTGCTGTATCTAGGAGATATCCTAGAAATACTACCTTGAGAGGAGGAGGAGGAGTGAGAGAAGATATTTCTCCTTTCACCTGAAATCCCAGGCTGAAAATTAATTTCATTACTCAAGCCAGAGATTCTTGACAAGCTGTGAAGGAATCTGCAAAAAATCAGGCAGTCATTTAAATAAATGAAAATGTGAATGTCCTCCAAGCTACAGCGGGCTATTACAGGAGACAGACAATTTGTAAACACTCTCAGAGCTGTTGATAAATCAAAGGGCAAAACAGTAAGCTGAAAATGCAACCAAGACACAGAACAGTAAAACATGTGCTTGAAATAGTCTTTGATTGGGATGTCATGATAAACATCCTTCAAAATCAATGTTACTAGAAAACTGGAAGGATGAATAAGGGTAACAGATTGTAGGGAAATAATTTCAAAGTTTTGAATGATGATGTGAAGGTTTGAAACAAGTCTCCAGGTTCTTTCTGTCTTTGACACCAAAACAAAATGTTGAATAAAACGGTTTCCAACTTTTGATCTGGGGGATCAGGTTCAATTACTCCTTAAGACAGCATCTATTTCAGAACAGCCAATTTGACTAGATGAATGTGGAAGGATCGCTTGAAAATGAGGAGAGAGTCCCAGTGTCAGTTGTTCCTTTTTGAATGATTCTTAGTACCTAAGTGTTTGAAGTGGTCAGGTGTCACAAAGGTAAATGGAGACCTAAACTTTGAGAAGGCTTCACTGGATTGCCATGGTGGGAAGGGGAAAATCATGAGAGGGTATGCAGTCAGTCTTGCTTTTAGGGATAAACCACCATTCTTTCTTTCTTGTACCTCCTGTCACTGTGTTTTTTTTTTAATTTTGTTTGTTTGAACCTTGTTGAGATTGTTTGTTTTGCTTCCTAAAAGAGGTTTGACTTTCCTGAATAAATGCTTGTATTATATTTAAGAAAGGAAAGTTGAAAAATCTGAGTAACACCCTGAAGTAACTTTCAGCTTTCATCAAATCCTTTATGGACTTCAACACAAGGTGGCTCAAATAGCAATTCTTTAGTCAGAGGAACATTTACAATTTCAGTTTTAACATCCTCTAGTAAATCCTGTGACCGCAACTACTGCAAACAAGTAAATCTTTTTCAAGACAGAGACAGCGGCTTCAGCTCTGGCACAACATCAGCAGTATCATAAGCACATTTTAAGGAATGACTATCTGAGATACATAGGTTCATAGGTTAGTACTAGGCTAACTGCCCTTGTGAGCCATTGTAAACCTAACCAACTATCCCTTATGAGACTCCCTGCACCTTGTGTTTGTAAGGCAAACATCTTAACCATTAGGCCACCCTCCCAACCTAAATAGCCTTTGCAGGTCTTGAACCCAGGACCCTGTACACTGTAGTCACAGTAGTTAACCACTAAGCCATCACAGCAGTGACATCAGATACCACACAGCACATAGACATTTTAACATATGAAAGAGGAAGCAAAGCAATTACATTGTTTAAATTATCACAAGAAGCAAACCAAACAGATATCTGTGTCTGACAGTTTGCAATTTTAAAGATCAGGGTGCAGGAAAAATAAACATTTTTACAAAGCCTTTTGTCAGAAGGGTTAAGGCTAGCAGATGAAAGACATCTTGTAAAAGTTGAATTTAACAAGGAAATTATTGTGTGCTCTGCCCTGGGGTTAGAAAAAATAAACTTATGGGACTGATGCACTTTATACAACTTATCTTATTTTTGGGGGGAATAGTTGTCTAACTGCCAAGGAAAGTACAGGCTGCAAAAATATGTCCCTAATGTTGGAAGGGCCAGAGGAACAGGCACTAGTTGAGGAAATTCTACCTGTAATAAATCATAATATTGTTGTTGAGATTCAAGCATGTATTTTTGTTCCCTGTGAACAAAAAAACCCTCATTTTGGCACTGGTATTAGAAAAAGACCATTCTTCAGGAGGGTAGTCTGAAGAAAATCTCTTTACACAGTCAGAATCCCTACCTTGGGATTAGGGAGTATGAGAAACACTGTCCCAGTCTAAATCCTGTTCCTCATACTGGGAATCACAATTCTTTCTTATGGGGAGGATTATTATCATTTAGACACAGAGATACTTTGAACAACCTTTTTGCTAAGTTCAACAGTTTTCTGCTTCAGAAATATGTTTAGATGTATGCCTGATCATCCTGTGAGACCCCCCCCCCCGACAGGGAAGAGTGATTCAACACATCCTTGCTACACAGGAAAGAGGATCTTTAGTGTGGTACAGCAATGCTGTACTTCTCTGTACCTTCCAAGAGGCCTGTAAGTTTGATCTACTCTTTCTCCAAAATGTCAGCTGTACAGCCACAGATGACATGACGTCAGTTCCATGATAGCATTCCAAGGAGCAAAAGAAAAGAAAAAATGAAACAGGCCGATCAGAGGGTGACACAGAGGAAACAGGCATGCAAACTGAAGCCTCTTTAATGACACTTTTTCTTCTTGTGCCTCAGGGAGGGATCAGTAGTCTTACTGAGACATTAGTCCCTGTTCTAGATTTATATGTAGTCTCACAAGAGAATAGCAGAGCCAAAAAGCCAGTGATGTCTTTTCAGAAAAAAGAGGACATTTCTGAGAATAACCTTTTAGTGACAAGCACCATACACACTTTCTGTAGACCCTCACAACAAAGCATACCTCTCAACCTCTTAGCCCAAGAAATCTGGACAAAGCCTGATCTAATGGGGGGGCAAAGACCCCAAAACAGGAACAGATTTTAAATATTGCTCTTATAAACTTAGAGAGTAGCTAGAATTACAGTGTTTGTGTTACAATACATTTTCTAAAGGATATGAAGTCTGAAACTCAAATGTATGTCATTATTTAGTGATTTCATTTCTCACATCATCCCAGTGATTCACCAGGAAAAATTAAATTTGATGCAAAAATCTGGACATTCTGCAAAAATCTGGACAGCTGAGACGTATGCAACAAAGTAATATATAAACAGTATACTTTTCCTAGCAAAAATGAACCAAAATGTATGGAATTCCCAGAGGAAGTAAAGTCCGGCTTATAGCCAAAAAAAGTAAAGTACCTGTTAAGTGGTTTGCACAGCTCCAAAGGATCTTTCGTAAACCCTGACAGAATAAATAGTTTGCTTTGATAATATTTTATCAGTATAACACAGTTTTATGCATGAATTCCTTCAGATAAGATATGTATTAAAATATTGCTGTGAAGTAAACAACTTAGCATGACAAACAATCAAAAAAAGTATAACTGCCCAAAAATAAAAATATTATACAGAACATAAAATATTTTCCATCATATTAAAAGACATGAAGGTAATCCCCAATGGGGAATTCATCTGCCCACTGTTGATGAAGTGCTAGCTAACTGTCGATCACCTGATGCCTGTGAAAGAGCATACTGTTCACCAGTAAGAAAGTTCTGAAATTTTTTACGCAATGGTCACTGCCTCCTTACTGCTTCCCTTATGCTTGGCATTGCCTAGGGCACATGAAAGGTGCCCTAAAGCTTTGGAAGCTGTCTAGCTGGTCCAATCCCTTGGTGAGATGTTTCACATAACTTAGGCTACTGCAGCAGTGATTTAATGATGAGCAGCATATAGTATCCTCATCAAGAGAGGCATGTCCCTCCACAATCCTTATAGTCAGTTCCATACAGATAAAGTAAGCTGCTAACTGAATGCTCACAGATTCCTTACCAGAGAAACTTTCTATAATTATTTGTTATCCTTTCATGCATCATAGAAGGAAAACCTAACGTCACAACTATGGCACTGGATAAATGTGCTCTACCTGAAGAATCTATCCAAAAATGCTTGCAAAGGTCCAACAATCACTTACTAGCTTCAGGAAGTCTCACTATATTCTATTTCTTAAAAGTTGCATAGAGTTTTCTTTTCCCTGTTCAGTAAAGCAACGTCAGATCCCGTTCAGGTTGAATGTCTATGCCTGGAATGCACTGCTGAGGGTGATATGACAAAACAAACACTAAAATATGTAACAATGATATGAAAAGGACGGATATATTGTAAGATGTCTTCCAGAATTATGCAACAATCTTTCCTTTACACTTGGGATATAGTCATCAACTTATTTCAAAGACAATTGTAATATATATTAAAGGAATTAGAAAATAGTATCTTTTCTCTGCAGCTATCACATGATAAATACATAAACGGTTATTGGATTTTAATTGTCTATTCAATAATTAGCCATTTTATGTAAATAGCTCTCTTTTTTGTGTTAAAAAATATTAAAAATCATGTAAATAAGCTTGTGTACAGATGTTTTGACCCTGCAATTATAGAGTGGATATAAAACATTTACACACACCTGTTAAAATGCCATTTTTTTGTGATATGAAAAAAATGAGACCACAATTAATCATTTCAAAACTTTTCTACCCTTTAATGTGGCTTATAACCTGCACAATTTAATTGAAAAACAAATTTGTTATGGGGAAAAATATAAAAAATAAAAAACATAGAATTCACTGGTTGCATAAGTGTGCAAACTAATACTTTGTTGCGTGTCCACACCCTTAAACTAATACTTTGTTGAAGCACCTTTTGATTTAATTACAACATTCAGTCTTCTTGGGTACACACCCGCCATCAATTAAAGAGACTGTAATTAACCCCAAATAAAGTTCAGCTGTCCTAGTAGGATTTTCCTGACATTTACTCAGTTGCCTGCTACAGCAAAAGCCATGGTTCGCAGAGAGCTTATAAAGCATCAAAAGGATCTCATTGTTGAAAGGTATCAGTCAGGAGAAGAGTACACAAAAACTTCCACAGCATTGGATATACCATGGAACACAGTGAAGACAGTCATCAAAAAGTGGAGAAAATATGGGACAACAGTGACGTTGGCAAAGAACTGGATGTCCCTCCAAAACTGATGAAAAGACAAGATGAAAACTGGTCATGGAGGCTGCCAAGAGACCTTTAGCAACACTGAAGGAGCTGCAGGAATTTCTGGCAAGTACTGGTTGTGTACTATATGTGACAACAATCTCCCGTATTCTCCATATGTCTGGACTATGGAGTAGGGTTACAAGACGGAAGCTTTTTCTTACACAGAAAAATATCCAGGCCTGGCTAAAATTTGCAAAACAATATATCAAGTCTCCCAAATGCATGTGGGAAAATGTGTTATGGTCTGATGAGACCAAGGCTGAACTTTATGACCACATTTCCAAAAGGTACGTTTAGTGCAAAAACAACATTTTGCATCACCAAAAGAAAAACATCCCCACAGTGAAGCATGGTGGTGGCAGTATCATGCTTTGGGGTTGCTTTTCTTCAGCTGGAACTGGGGCTTTAGTCAAGGTGGAGGGAATTATGAACAATTCCAAACACTAGTCACTTTTGGCCCAAAACCTTCGGGCATCTGCTAGAAAGCTGAAGATGAAGAGGAATTTCCCCTTTCAACACGACAATGACCCCAAACATACATCCAAACCAATAAAAGAATGGCTTCATCAGAAGAAAATTAAAGTTTTGGAATGGCCCAGCCAGAGCCCAGACCTAAATCCAACAGAAAATCTGTGGGTTGACCTGAAGAGGGCTGTGCACAAGAGATGCCCTCGCAATCTAAGAGATTTGGAGTGCTTTAGCAGGGAAGAGTGGGCAAATATTGCCAAGTCAAGATGTGCCATACTGATAGACTCCTACCCAAGAAGACTGAATGCTGCAATTAAATCAAAAGGTGCTTCAACAAAGTGTTAGTTTAAGGGTGTGCATACTTATGCAACCAGCTTATTGTACGTTTCTTATTTTTTATATTTTTTCCCCTAACAGATTTGTTTATTTTTCAACTGAATTGTACAGGTCATAGGTCACATTAAAGGTGGGAAAAGTTTTGAAATGATTTATTGTGGTCTCGTTTTTTATATCACAAAAACCTGGCATTTTAACAGGGCTGTGTACACTTTTTATATCCACTGTAAATGTGCATCATGTGTAACTTAAATGTGGAGCTTTTACCCTCAAGCCTCTGCTGAAAATGGGTTTTACCCAGTCAGACATTTCCCAGTCAACAAAGACAAATAAATTCTAATAAATAAAATTCACACATTGTTACCACAATCAGGTTTCTTGAAGGCCAGAAGTTCTTTTACTTGGATGACAAACAATTATAAGAGCCTGTGCAGAGCTGTATCAGTGATGATTTTCAAATATGGATGCAGAATAGCATTATTTTCAGAAAGTGCAATTATGATACATATGAAGGGGTATAATTAGGAATTATTTAACAAGAGCTAAATGTAGGAAGGCAGTACAAGCTGGATGTGACGCTAACAAACCTAAGATCTGGTTCTGCCATTAGGAATACTCTGTGGAAAATGGGAAAAGACGTCTCAATAGAATGCTGTATAATCAAATTCTAATTAAATAATACATCAATTGTCTACACAAAACATAGGTTCATAGGTGTTTACTAGGCAAAAAACCACAATGGCCTTTTTAAGCCTAGCCATGGAGCCCACGTGCATATCACACATGATTTCCATTATTACATGGAATGTTCTGAATACAGTAGAGAGTCAATTATCCAAACTAATTGGGACCTACGGTAGTTTAGATAATCTAACTATTCGAATAACCAAATATATAATAGAACCAGATAAAAAAACTTTTAAAATCTTGTTTTTTTCTGCACACAAGGAATTCACTTTTCAGCCATTCAGTGATTCCAGTGAACAATAAAGAATATTTTTATACACGAAAGGTACAAGCTCAAAAAACACACACAAGTGAATACGTATAACATTTATATTTTCAGACTTTATGATTTTTCCTACCCAAAAATTTTGGAAGGCTGGGTTCGGATAATTGACACTTTGGATAACTGACGTTCAGGATAATCGACTCTTTACTGTGATGTGTAATGTGGTTTCACGTTCTTAGAAAAAGCAACATTTGTAAACTTTTAAGTAACAATCAGGTTGAATTTTGATACTGATTATTATGAGAAAGTACATTGCTGTGTACTATGCATATGTAGGTAGGGAAAAGTTAATGTACCCATTTCTGTTGCACAGCTGCAGAGTACTGAGCATGTGCAAAACATCACACATCTGTTCCTGTTTTTTACAGTGATTTTATCACTGAAAAGAAAAGGGTGTTGCATAAGCCACTAATCAAAATTAACACACTGAATTCAAGTAAAGGGGTAGGACAGTTATGTCATGAAATATAAAAAACAAAGCAAAATAAATGTATTACTAAAGTGTTTTGAATACGCTTTTGTGCTGGTGTGAAGGTTAAAAAAAGTATCCAGTAAATGCAGGAAACATAATGAGCACAAAATGCAGTGCTATATAGTTTGAAAACGGAAAACATCAGTATACAAATGGCAAAGCTGGAACGAGTTTGCAATATGCAATTATTGCTTGGGACAGAGATGCAGAGAAGAGCCGTAGCGCGTTATCCTTTTATAGACTATGTCGTCATAAATAAGCATCTAATCTGTAACTTTCCTGCATAAACACTGCAAAACCCGAAACAAAATATATATGAAACATTTCATAAGGCCATTTTTATTCAGAAATATCATTTTCTAGTATGAGTGGTATCCCATAAAAATCATGTTTATAAACAGATGGGATGCTACCTCTGCATTTTAATTGCAAGAGAAATACAAGAATGGCTATGCAACCTTTATTTATTTTTCTTTGTTAAATCTGAATAAAGAATTAACATAAATAGTAAAGTTACTAAAAAAGAAAAAAAATATGTATTCTGCAGAAGTTAACCGAAACAGAGAAATACAACAAATGTATTGCATTTCATCTACCTAATTTTCATGAAGGATCAATACACCAAAACAAAACATATATCCGATAAAAAAATAAAGTAACACATCATAAGGAGGCAGGGTCAAGCCCTTGCACTTTTCATAATACAGGGAAAATAACTTGGAATCCCTGCATGATCTATAAATAATCATGGACTCTCAGGATCAATTCCATTTGTGAAAAGGAAATAATCATCTCAAAGCAGAAAACTTTAGGGATTGTAAATCCACTACTGTAAGAGGCCTACGAAATATTACTACATGAAGCAAAATAATAATCTCTTTGCACACTAGAGACAAGATGCATTTAACAGCCTGTCTTTTGCAGCACTCTGACTGAATAATATTTCAGACTACTGCATGACTACTCTATAAAACACAAGTCTCTAGCTACAGAATGACCTAGATGTATGTTTATGTGATCTGTGACAATTAAATTCCACAGGTGTTATCAAAGTAACTGTAAATCACAGGCTCAATCTTCTGCCTGCTGTTACTAGTTTAATGAATTATATCCAAAGTACAAAGCCTGAAACACCTGACACAATAGCAACATGTATCTATATGCATAAGTAAACACACTGGAGTATTATTTATTATTTATTTAACATTCGTTAGCCAGGATAGTCTGACTGGTTAACAAGTATCCATTTTCAGCGGAGTCCTGGGGAAAAAAGTTCCATACAGTTACAAAGTAATAGCAAACAAATTACAGAAATACAATTACAAAATGAATGCAGTAAAAATTAAGAGTGAAAAATATTACATGGTTACAGTGAAAGGTAGTAGAAGCTTCAGCAACTGATATACCATATGTGAACATTGCCCATTTTGGGATGAGCAAACAAATAACATAATGTATTATATATACAGTGAGCATAGATAGAGAACATGGGTAGAGTGTTACAAGGCATTTCCCTAATGTAAAAGAGTATATATTAAGTATAAATATATATACAACACATGTGTACACATATATACGCATACATATATATATATATACATATATATATATATATATATATATATATATATATATATATATATATATATATATATGGGTCTAGGACACATGCTCGACTAGCATATGTCCAAATCACAAAATATCGAACACACATACACTAAAGCGCTTAACATCGAAAAGCGCTTCCATGTATGTGTAGTTCAAAAAAAAAAATCTATGTTTCACCTCCCCTACTTTAATATTCTCACTCCGAGACTGCACTACAGTGGGGAAAAGGGAATTTTCCCTTACCTGTACTGTAGTCCAATCTACGAAACAGACACACATACATGGAAGCGCTTTCGTGTATGTGTGTTCGATGTTTTATGATTCGGACATATGTAAGTCAAGCATGTGTCCGGATCCCATATATATATATATATATATATATATATATATATATATATATATATATATATATATATATATATATATATATATATATCTATATATATATATATATATATATGTATATATAATACACACACACAGACACATATATTTTATATATATATATATATATATATATATATATATATATATATATATATATATATATATATAGAGAGAGAGAGAGAGGGAGAGAAAGGCTTTGTTAGAGCACTTTACAAGTGTTGTCCAGCGACAGAGGAGAATATACCACAACATGTGGGTGAGGCATTAGGGAGGTCCTTTACAGTTGCATAGATGATTGGTGTAGAGGTATGTTTTGAGTAGGTTCTTGAAAAAGGGTGTATAGTTTTGTAGTCTGAGGTCAGGAAGAAAGTTGTTCCATATTCTAGCTCCAAGGAGGGAAATATTTATCATTACTTGGTTTGCAGATGATTGTGGCTAATGGTGACAGATCCACTCTGCAATGTTCAAGAAATTCTTAGTGTCCGCCACGATCTTGACAGCTGCTTGAGCTCATCTGTCAAACTGGTCTAAGACAGTGCTATACCCACTAAATGAGATGTGTCAGTTCATGCAATCTAGATTTATCTCCTTTTGGAATAACAGTGACAAACCCCATAAATATTTAGGAATGTTAGTCACTCAGTCGCTCCTTGCTATGCAGCAGTTAAATTTCAGTCAAGTTCTGTCCCACAGTCAAGATAAAATGAAAGCACAGAGGAAATTACATCTCCCCTATAAATTAAGACAGCACAAGTTTGGATCTGCGTTATTCCCAAATTTTTATTCACAATGAGTGACTTGGTACAACCATTAAGTTATAGTGAGACCAAATACATACCATATGCCATGGCAAACATACCCAAATAGCCATAAAAAGTTAAAGGTACACAAAAGCTTTGCAGGACTGGGACTCTCCAGCCTTCAGAAATATACCCAAATAATGGACACAGTACAATGCGTACAAGCTAGAGCAAACCTTGGCCATTGTGGGTTCTCTCTAAATGTAATATGCCCAGAGAGCATGGCTTGTCACTCCCATTTGTAGACCATAGGAAAAATGGGGACAAAGGGGGATGGAAAAAAGAATGGCACACCTTCTGGCCCAAATTGGTTTGTAGAGTGACAAGACTAATCTTTGGAAACCCATTTCATACTCTGACAGTGCTTAAGTTGATAAGTCTCCAATCATTTATAGGGAATGGACTGAGTAGGTATTTTTTTTTGGAGGAACTTACACCTCAGCTATACTGTTTCCTCTCTCATAGAAAGACTGCCATAATCTCAATCCAGGTAAATGCCTTCTTTTGTGGCAATATCTCTAGCTGTTGCATTTAGTTAGCCAAAATGATAAATCTCATCTGCTACTAGACACAATTACAAGATGAATACTTGAAAGCTCATGATGAGCACTAGACTCCTTTCTAAATTTATAGAGTCCTGGATAGTTGTAGAGAACAGGTCTTTGACCTTGACAGGTGGAAACAAGAAGAGATGTTTGGAAGACCAGTTTGCCTACTGAAATGGGCAGGATGTGCTCCAATGGCTAAGTCTGGAAGAGCAGTACACCTTTAATCTTTATACACATTAAAAAGATTAACTTTTGGCACCATGCACCCTCTAGTAGACTTAGGAATCTACGAACTCAGCTTGCTGGAAATGCAGACATAGAAATTCTAATTGCTTACGTATCATCTGTGGCTGTCCCATGGTTTATGGAATATAGGTAAAAAGCACATGAGACAGCCTCAAATGCAGTTAGGAAGCTTATTCCAGAGGTGTTTAATAAGATGTTTTGAGTTCTGCACGACCTTTCCAGTGCAACAGGCCTCAGTGCCACTGAAAACTTTGGCTTCTCTGCTTGCTGACCACTTTATCGGCAATTATTTTTAAACATTAGAAACCTCTAACAGATGACATTGGAACTGATATACATTGTTAAGAGCAAAAGACATAACCAACACAAACTCTAAAACAGAACAGTTTTTGTTAGTCTCTATATACGTGGACATACTTTTCTTTTTTCTTTCCATCATACTGCTTTATAGTCAATTGATTTACTTGCTGATATATTACTCAAGGATTATGTGTAGTTAGTGAGCTGGTGATAATTACTGTAATCAATACACTTTCAAGTTTAGAAAAAAAAAATATATATATATATATATATATATATATATATATATATATATATATATATATATGGGAACACTTCACATAAGCAAATTACTGAAATCTCGAATTTCATATGGTCGAGACCATATGATCGAGATTTCAGTAAATACTTCATAATCTCGAATTACTGAAATCTCAAAATTCAGTAACCTGAGACTATGAAGTTGAAAACCAGAATGCCGAAAGTGCATAACAGCGAATTTGAGTATCTCGAATCCGCGCTTATGCATTTCCGGTACATTGTGTGTAGTGTTATTGTGCCTGAAATCACAGGTAAGTGAGTGTTTGTGTGTGTTTTTGTACGTTGTGTGTGTGGTTAAGGAAAGGTAGGTGTAAGTGTGAATGTTGGATTTGTCGGTGTTTGTGTATGTGTGATGTGTGTTTGTGTGCGAGCGAGTGGAGGATGGCGTGGTATGTGGTTTGTTTTTCTTTATGTTATGTGTGACCTCGGAGTTGGTATATATAAGTGGGGGGGGTGTGGGGGGTGCAAGGGGGCTTGCCCCCCTGCTTATATGTAGTGCAGGGTTGTGTGCTGTGGGTGGAATGGTGTGTATGTTAAGTGGTGTATGGGGTATGTATGTCTGTGATTGTGTGATTCGGGATTGTGAGTCTTGGTGTTGTGAATGATTCGACTTCATAGTCTCGGGTTACTGAATTTCAAGATTTCAGTAATTTGAGATAATGAAGTGAAACCATTCTCTATGTATATACAATAAAAACGTATAATTAGAGATCACCAACTCTGTGACCACATGACATGAGACTCATTAGTACTGTAGCTGTAGGAAAATCAAGTGAGGTTGAATGGCAGTAAGCAGCCAAAACTTGGGTAGCTCCATGTTGGGGGGAGGGAGATGGACTGGCACCTTCTGGTGGAAGAGGTACACAGCATACAACACACACACACACACACACACACACACACACACACACACACACACACACACACACACACACACACACACACACACACACACACACACACACACACACACTCACACACTCACACACTCACACACTCACACACACACACACACTCACACACATACACAGACACACACACACACACACACACACACACACACACACACACACACACACACACACACACACACACATACACCAAGTATAACATTCAACCTTGCTGGGCCATGTTAGCGAAGTAGTTCTCATCATACATACACACACACACACACACACACACACACACACACACACACACACACACACACACACACACACACACACACACACATACACCAAGTATAACATTCAACCTTGCCAGGCCATGTTAGCGAGGTAGTTCTCATCATAAGTATGCAGACGCATGCCCACCCAAGACAGCATGGTAAGAACTCATGTAGATGAGCATGCATGGAACATGTTGGGAAAGGGGGAGATGCTACTCAATGCACAGAAATTCTAAAGTGTGCCATGCATGGTGGTCCACTACCACTCAGTTCTTATCCCTCGTGCATTTGCAAAGATAGGTGCACTAATTAGGTACTTCCCAACACAAGATAAGACCCCTACAGATTAATAGGCAACTACATAAAAGCTGGAAATGAGGAAGTTACAGATGAGTACAATATCTAGTATTGCTAGAAGAATAATGCAGGTCTGGGAGATGGACAACATAAAAGAAAAAAAATTAATTAGAGCTGTATAATCTGAAGTGTTCCAAATATTAACCCCCAAAGAAATGAAATAGCAGATGTCTATTAAAAAACACACAGATGATCCATACACAGCTACACATTGGTCTGTATGTGTATATATGTTATCAGGCAGGTAAAGCTAAGTGTCTATCTGTATATGGTTGGATGTGTACTTCACAATTCTAACATTTCATACCATATGATAGTAGAGACTCAAGTAACAATAGCAAGTCCTGGAATATGTATGCTAAGCTTTGCACCTGTTACAGCATATAGAAAAGTTTGTTCAGACTCACAGTTTTATATCTGCATTCTTAAAGATATTTTACTCAGAATCAAGCACTTAAGGATGGTGCTTTGTAAAGATGATAAATATTTCTAAGTTCTTTTTTAAGATGCAAGATGCTCCATAGTCTAATTCAATTAAAAGTTTAAAGAAGAAAATAGAAGTATGCCATCTTTAGTTATTTTAATGTTAAAATGCTGCCAAACTAAGTTAATTTGTATCTAACAAGAAGTACCTTTCTTTCAGTAAGTACTTTAGATATTAAAAAAAATGAAAGGAAGGGAAAACAAAAGTGAAATCAATTTTCTTACACGCAAATGTACATCTTTCCTGCATAGGCAGTAGATGTGATTGAGCAGAACTTCATTAACAAGATTAATTACTATGATCATGCATGCCCTGTCAGGTACATAGCCCAAATGAAAAACAGAATGCAAAGTGACAGCTGAAATCATTCCAAACTGCACAAAGCTAATTTGGTAGGAAAAAAATGTGACAGATATAGGTCACTGTACCTTGATCATTAGCCATTTTGTCAGGGTGCTCAACTGTAAAACAAAAAAAAGAACAATATTATTAAAAGTCAAATGCACCTGTAACAGGTTGAAACATCAAGTCAACAGTTACGTTTTTTTTTTCATTATAACACTGTCTTTCAGCAGCTAAAGTTCACTTGAGTCAGATTCTTCACAAGAAGTGTGTAGACCTAAAATAGGCATTTTATATTAGATATTTTTTTAAGTCTGACAGTGAAAGTGGCATACTATTAAAGATATCTTTCGATAAAGAATCTCTCGCTTTAAACCACTTACTGATAATTAGATCAGTGCTTTCTATGTGTAGAGTCTCCTTAAAGGATGGAGGCTAACCAAATAGAATCCATTTTGAGAATATACACTAGAAAAGGAAAAAACAGTTCAGCAATGTATTTCTAATGAATGCCAACTGAGTCCAGTATAATATTCCCTAAAAAACAAATTATCTGATGCTTCAAAAAGAAACTCACGTTTTGGGTGTATAATTACTACTTTTTTCTTTAAAGGTCCTTCACAATGAAATGATTTTCTTATGACTGTAAACACCATGATTGATTTTTCATCAGATATCTGAAACATATTGTTAATGTTAAAATGAGATATGAATGAAGCAGGATGGCAGGTTATCCTCAGCATTGTATAAGTCTGGGGTTTACGGAATACTTTTCCAGACATAACAAGATGGAAAGTAATGGTATTAACTCCCCTAAACATATTACTGGTGTGACTACATACAAACATCTCAGTTTAGTTTCAGATGCTCAACAAAGGAATGAGGGATTAGAGATGATTGTGAATTGCTACAAATCAGTTCTATAAGAAATATGAGGAAATGCAGAGAACAACTTAAGAGAAGACACTCGTGTGAAAGCCATTAATGAAATAAGTATGAAAGCAAACATTAACACGTTTTGAGGAACGAAGTCTATGAAGTAAAGAAAATTAGATGGCATTCTGGGCCAGAATTAATGGGCAATATAAAAATGTAACATTAAAGATAAATCTTTGAATTCTTACACAATTTCTTGCAGAGACAGTGTAGAGGGGCACAGAATGGATTTCAATAATAAAATAGACAATCTTGAAATGAATGGTAGGAATAGTTAAATAAATGATAATCTGGAGTATGGTTAAAGGTTGAAAGATATGGACTAATTAAATTAACCTGATGACACATATCTGTCAACAACATTAAAAAACACATTTCTTTTTTTAGAACTGGTGAAAAAAGTAATTCAGAAGCATGGCAAAATTTAAAAAAAGATTCCATGGATAAATATCTGGTAAATACCATTAATGTCTAATAAATGTAGTGCATGTATTCTTGCACTCTTAAAATGTTTTTATTATTTATTTATTTATTTATTTTTTTATTTATTCATATGTTTATCCCATCACATTTTTTCAGGAAACATCATATGGGGCTGACCTGTACTTATATATTGTTGTTGTTTGTCTTTCGGCTTTTCCCGGTTAGGGGTCGCCACAGCGGAACTCCGCTAATGATCGGCAGTTAGTTTTATGGTGTTGAGTTGCCAGCCCCACGCCCAACCTTCAATGAAGGCACGCCCATTCAACGCATGTCTTTCGAATGCCCACTCGACCGTGGGGAGGACATGCACACTCCACACAGACGGCACTCCCAACCCAAGCCGAGAATCGAACGGGAGAAACTCTTGCTGTGAGGCAACAACGCTACCGCTGCAGGAATCTACAATGACATTTCACTTTGTTGTTGATGTTACATAAGCAATAATGCCCAGAAGGTGTTGATGTGTGTTATTATGGAAGTAACACCTACCCAGGGATGTTCTGAGGCTTAACACCACAGGCAGAAAGCCTCTACACCACTGGAAGGGTGTTATTTTGACAACACATATCCTGGGGGGCATTATTGCACTTAGAGAATGGGCTGTCTGTAAAATTGTTGTGTTTTACTTCCTTAGTTATTTTTTGTTACTATATTAATTTTTTATATATATTTTTGATGTAAAACAGTTCCTCTGCCCAGTGTTTCAAAGTTGCTGTAGTATATGCAAATGGTGTTGGAGAAAGCATTTTACATCCAAAATATATCATTTAAAAATATATCTAGATATTTACTTAAATTTTTGGTCTCTTACTCTTAAAATGTGTGGTTTGTTGCCAGTCATTGGGGACCGAAGTCACTAAATAACGATATACTCATCTTACTCTTAGATTTTTATTTCCTTCAGAAATTTCATGTTAACACAAATCCTGTTATTTAAGCTACTTTGTAATTTTATAAGAGCAACATTTAAGATCTGTTTCTATTTTTGAGCTTTTGTTCTCCCTTTATTTCACACTTTATCCAGATTTCTTGAGATGAAAGGTCAAGAGGTATTCAAACCTCTTTACTGCCATTGGTCCATCGATCTCACTCTCTCTCTCATGTACATACCCACTGGCACTTTAGAAAATGCATGCTATCACAAAGTCCCATTATTCCAGCAACTCTGTGTTTTTTATAAGTGCAATATTTAAAGTATGTTTCTGTTTTGAACCTCTGTTCCCCCTTTACTTTTGGTTTTATACAGATATGGCATACGATATATGCAAACAATAAGAAACAAACTGAACTTTAACCTCACCAATTTCCAACATGAGCTCAAGGCTTGCAACTGGTCAGTTGTAAAACAACTTCCACTGGAAGAAGCAGCAGATACTTCAATACAAAATTCCTTATCATCCTTGATTCCCAGCCCACTCCCTGCTCTGTTAGAACAAAAACAAATAGTCCACCATGGCTTTCAAAAGAAACCAAATCCAAAATCATACTAAGAAACAAAGCCTGGGTCACTTGGCGTTCAACTAAAGCCCCACCTGACCAACTTAAATATCGAGAGCGAAGGAATGATATAAAAAAATCCCTTATTCTAGACAAAAAAAAAAAACTACTACTGCCAGCTGGAACAGAAACATCATAACAAACCACAAATGTTTTGGGCAGGAATAAACAAACTCCTGCACCCAGGCCTAACCTCTACCCCAACCCCTTCAGCGTCTAACCACAAATCTCCGGAGGGCATTGCAAATTCCTTCAATAGCTTCTTCACAGAGACTATCCAAACTTTAGCTAGCCAATTCACTCCCACCTGCTCTAATTCAGGGACTAATATACCCAATTCACCAATCTCCTTTAGCTTTCAACCTGTTCCCACTCCACTTATCAACGTCTTAAGAAACTAAAGCCTACTACCCTAGCTGCTGACCTCCTCCCTGCAGAGTATTTGCAAAAAGCAAGAAACTAAAGCCTACCACCCTAGCTGCTGACCTCCTCCCTGCAGAGTATTTGCAAAAAGCTGCAGATGCCATAGCATACCCTATCTCAATACTGATTAATAGAGTCATTTCCAAAGCAACCATCCCCTCAATCTGGAAAATATCCCATGTTATACCCCTCCATAAAGGAGGCACCTCAATTGAACTATCAAACTTCAGACCCATAGCTATTTTATTTTCACTAGCTAAAATTATGGAGAAATGTGTCCAAAAACAACTTATGCACCATCTAATTCAGAACAAGCTACTAGTTGACTCTCAGCACGGCTTTAGGCCATACCACAGTACCACCTCAGCACTCCTCTCCTTCTCTAATGTCATTAACCACAATCACAACAATGACATACTATCCTCAGCACTATTTCTTGATCTTTCCAAGGCCTTCGACATGGTTAACCACTAATTATTCATCCAAACTCTAAAGGCCTTCTCCTTAGACCACCTTGCTCTCTAATGGTTTCAATCTTACCTGTCTAGAATACAACAAGCAGTCCTTTGTCAGGGAATGCTATCAACCTGTCTACCCCATCACCCTAGGAGTGCCTTGGGGCTCTATTCTAGGACCCCTACTTTTTTCTAACTTTATTAATGACTTCCACTCCAACATCCAAAATGCTACCTGTATTCAATATGCAGATGATTCCACCTTGATCTGCTCTGCCACCTCCCTAACAAACCTGCTGACATTAAATCAGAATACTTTCAATACCATCAAAAATTGGATTACAAATCGCTGTCTTATCTTAAACCCTAACAAAACAAAGCTGCTTTTTTCTCCCCCACTAATAGGTCTTCCCCTTCATTCTTCACCATAAAATCTAATAATGGCACTATCATCGTCACAGAAGCCCAAACCAAACTCCTGGGAGTTATAGTAGACAATAACCTCAAATTTGATAAGCATATCAATCAAACTATCAAAAGCATTAACAAAAACTTGGCTCCTTTTACAAGATCAAACCTTTCCTTACTCCTCTTGCAAGAACTGCTATTGCCCACTCTCACTTACTTTCTGCTCTTCTCTATGCCTCTCCTCTACTCACCAACTTGAACAAAACAAGTTATCCTGCTGTTACAACCACATTGCTAGATTTGCCACAGGCTCGGCATAAAGGACACATCATTGTCTAAACTTAAATCTCCTAGGATGGCCCGAATTACCCGCCCTACAGCAATTGTTCAAGACTAATCTTTGGAAACCCATTTCATACTCTGACAGTGCTTTCTAGATATATATATTTATATATATATATATCTATATATACATATATATATATATATATATATATATATATATATATATAGATATGTAGCTTGTTCCAGAGTATAGGACGTCTCTGGGACAGGAATCTATCCCTCCAACATGCCCTGTTTATTGTACTGACAAGGTTTAGGTCCCTAGAGCATGTAGCTCTGAGGGATTGGGATTTCTTTAGGTGTAGCATGTCCAACAGCTCTGAGTTTAACATAGCTTTATATGTTAGTCAGAGATCTCCTCTGAGTAGGTGATATGCTACAGAGTAAAGCTGGAGTTTTTTGAGATGGTCAGTGTAGGGCATCTGTTTGAGGCCAGTAATCCGCTTTGTGAGGTACTTCTGTGGCCTTTCCAGCTGCTGCAGATGTCTTGTGAGGTACATTCCAAAAGGGGCATTGTACTTTATAATGGGTCTAATGAGTGCTGAGTAGAGGGGAACAATGACCTCTTTTTTCTTGGATGAGAACCCTTTTGTGATGAGGTGTGCCACATAGAAGGATTTCCTGACTACTGTGGCGATGTGATTATCACAGGAGAAACTACTGTCCACTTGGGTCCCATGGTCTCTTATCACACATTCGGCATTAAGTAGACAGCCGTTCATGTAGTAGTTCATGGGTACAGAGTTTTTACCAAAGGGGATGACAATGCACTTTTTGGCATTGAGCTTGACGCAATGCCTCTGACACCAGGCATCTGTCTCACGACTATGGCTCCTAGTTTGCAGTGATCTGCGAACTTCATTAGCCAGAGGCCTTCTGTGTTAGCCTGTACTTCGGAGAAGTAGATACCAAACAGAAGAGGTCCCAGGACTGAACCCTGTGGTACTCCACTTGTCACTGGTTTGAAGTCAGATTTGGAGTCTGCAACTTTTACAGTGCGGGTTCTGTCAGTGAGCCATTTGGCAACCCATCTTGTGACGTAGGGATGTATACCTAGTTTAGTGAGTTTAGCTATAATTACAGAGTGAGGGATGGTGTTGAAAGCCTTGGTGAGGTCAAGATAGGTTGTGTAAACCACCTTACCCTCGTCTACGGCTTTGTTGACTGCCTCAAAGAAGTCGATCAGGTTCAGAAGGCATGATCTGCCTTTCACAAACCCGAACTAGGTGGGGTCCAGAGTTTGGAGGTTACCAATGTCTTTGTTTATGAGTTCCATGATGATACATTCCATGGTCTTGCAAACCAGGTTCGTCAGGCTAATTGGCGATAGTTCCCAGGAACAGTGGTGGCTCCCCATTTGTGGAGTGGGATAACTGTTGCTGTTCACCATTCAGTGGGCACAAAGCCTGACGAGAGACTATGATTGAACATTGTACTTAGGTGGGGAGCCAGTGCTTTCTGAAATTCATGTAAAATGCAGCCTGTGATGTTGTCCGACGCCATGGATGCTGTGATTTTCATTTTAGAGAGTGCAGCTTTTACCTGCAGAGATGTGATTACAGGGACTCTGCATTCTTCTTGTATAGATATGGGCCCTTTAGGGGGTGAGAGGGGGTAAAGTTAGCACTGAACCTATCTACCAGGATGTTGGCAATATCAGTTGGTTCTGTAATTTTCGTGCCGTTGTGCTGTAACTCAGAGCAGATCTGGGTGTTGCCATTGAGATTCTTGACATAGCTATAGAATGCTTTGTGGTTGCCCTTTGAATCAGTGGCGATTTTGTTTTCATAGCTAGCTTTGGAGAATCTTATAAGGGATCTCAGCTTCTTACTGAGGCTGACCAGGGAGCTCCTCCACTCATGGGATTTTAGTCTCTTTTGCAACAGTTTCTTCCTTCTGTTGTAGAGTTTATTTATGGCAGGGGACCACCAGATTGGCTTCCTTTTTTTGGAGGATAGCGTCTTGGTTCTGTTTGGGATAGCATAATCCACGAACTCATGTAAGGGCTTATAGAGTGCATTTGTGTAGGATTCAGCAGTTGTAACTGTATTGCCCATCTCCATGGGTGTCATGAATTCACCACTTCTGTCTTAAGAAGCATAAAGTTGGCTTTGGAGAAATTTTTTACCGCTGTTTTCTTAATGGTGGGTGGAGGCAGATACAGATATCTAGGGTGATTAGCTTATGGTCAGATCTGACCAACGAGGAGTTGACTTCAGGTGTGGAACACTGGTCACTCATGTTGGTAATGACTAGGTCTAGGATATTGTTGCCTCTGGTGGGGGTGTGGATAAGTTGATCCAGGGCATTGGAATTTATGAATTCCAGAAAGCATTGAGCGAAGGAGTTGGTAGATGAGTAGTTTTCCCAGTTAATGGTGGGGAAGTTGAAATCGCCCATTATTAGGGTGCTTGGTTGAACCCTAATATTTTCCAGTATATCAAGAAAAAAAGAGGAGTGGGAATCCTGGGGAATGGTGGGGTATCTGTAGCAAGCTACAATTTGGATTGCAGTTTTTCTCAGAGTTAGTTGCACTTGGATAACCTCAGATGCATTATGCTGCACAACTAGCCTGGATGTGTGGATATCCGTAATGAATATGGACACACCTCCTCCTTTGGTGTTCTGGTCCAGGTTAGATGGCCAAAACGTGTGGTATGAGTTATAGCCTGGTAATGCAGGGTTGCTCTCTACAACCTTGAACCAGGTCTCAGTCACTGCACAGATATCTATGTTCTCCATTTTAAGGAATGCCTCAAGTGAGTGCATTTTTAGATTTAGACTTGTAGCATTGAGTAGCATTACCCTCAGTTTTTGTTTGCCTGTTCCTTTTATGGTGATGAATTTGATATTTGAACCTTGCCTAAAAAAGGCACTATAGGGGCGGCAAGACCCTTAGCCAGTATCTGGAATGCCAGGGGTGACAGGTGCAGACCATCGCTGGCAAAGCATCGTGGTCTATCGTCCCAGGCAGACAGATACTGGATCCCCTTAGAATGACACCAGAAGTTTAGCCAATTGGTGAAGTCAATCATTTTGTCCTTGTACTGCAGTATCATTCTGGGTGATAGCAGGATGCTACTCAGGCTAGGGTCATACCTGCCTTGGCTACAAGATCAGAGAGCTCTTCCATGTCTCTTTTCATGTAGTCCAGGGAGGTACATCTCAAGTCATTTACACCAATATGGACAATGATAGAGTCATATTTGTACTTGTTGTGGAGTGACCTGAGTGCATGGGTTATGTGGCGGATTCTTGCACCTGACAGACAGCTGACAGTAACCTTCTCCTTGTTTAGCCTGGTGAGTGGGACATCAGTGTGCCTGACTATAGAGTCACCTATGACTAGTGTGCTGAGTATGCTGTTTTGCCTTATGGTCTGTGGTTTATTGGCATACTGAGTCTGTGGGCTTTGTGTCATTTAGGTTGCATTGGGGGGGGGTGGAGGTTGCTTGCGTTTCTGCTTTGGAGGTCTCTGTTGCTTGAGCAGATTATTATTGAGAGCTTCCACAAATGTTTTTGTGTTTCTATGTGTGGATTTTGGTGGTGTAGGTTTAGTGGGGCTATATGATGAGTGTGGTGTGGTGCAAGTGTTTACCTTCTCCTCTTGACTGTCAAGTTCAGTCTTGGTTGGAGAGAGCTTTACCTCCAGTTTGGCTAGATAAGTGCATCTCTCACAGGTTCTGGTGTTGGGTGGTAGGAGGAGAGGGTTGTCTCTGTACATGAGGCAATTTCTACATTGCCCCAAGATGCCCAGATTCATCAGATAGACAGGAGAGAACACTGGGAGCTGACCCTTGGACATGCCTGAATAAAAAACTACTTTCCTCTAGACAAGTGAGGAAAGTGAGTATAGCAGCTGTTTTTCTCTAAGCAAGTGAGTGAGGAAAGTAAGTACAAAACTGTTTTCCTCTAGGTAAAGAGGAAGTTTGAGTGCTGTAGTAATTTGTAGCTTATTTAGTGTTAACAACAAGTTCTGAACAAGTGCTGAGCAGGAATAAGCAAATTCAAGTGCTAAATCTAAGAATCTGTACCTGGATCTTGTGGTAGATAGGCTACCTAGTGCTTAAACTCCCACTGATAAGCTAGAATGCTTCTCTCTGACACAGAAAGGCTTGGGGGGCTCAGAAGCTTACAAACAGTCCTGGATACAGCAAATCTGTATCTGGACTAGACTAGTTACAGGAAAGATGGGAAACAAGTGCAAACATGGGCTTTTAAACGAGATGGAAAAACTGCCAAACAGCCAATAAACTACAATTCCTGGGCCAGAAACCACTCTTGTGGTATATAGGCTACCTAGTGCTTACCACTTCCAGTGATAAGCTAGAAGGCTTCCCTCCAACACAGAAAGGCTTGGGGGGCTCAGAAACTTACAAACAGTCCTGGATACAGCAAATCTGTATCTGGACTAGAATAGTTACAGGAAAGATGGGAAACAAGTGCAAACGCGGGCTTTTAAATGAGATGGAAAAACTGCCAAACGGCCAATAAACTACAATTTCTGGGCCAGACACCACTCTTGTGGTAGATAGGCTACCTAGTGCTTACCACTTCCAGTGATAAGCTAGAAGGTTTCCCTCCAACACAGAAAGACTTGGGGGGCTCAGAAGCTTACAAACAGTCCTGGATACAATTAATCTGTATCTGGACTAGACTAGTTACAGGAAAAGTGGGAAACAAGCTCAAACACGGGCTTAAACCAGAAAGTTGAAAGAGATGGAAAAACTGCCAAACGGCCAATAAACTACAATTTCTGGGCCAGAAACCACTCTTGTGGTAGATAGGCTACATAGTTCTTACCAATCCCCTGATAAGCTAGAAGGCTTCCCTCCAACACAGAAAGGCTTGGGGGGCTCAGAAGCTTACAAACAGTCCTGGATACAGCAAATCTGTATCTGGACTAGACTAGTTACAGGAAAGGTGGGAAAGAAATGCAGGCTTTTAAACCAGAAAGTTGAAAGAGATGGAAAAACTGCCCAAACTGCCAAACAGACTACAATTTATGTGCCAGAAACCACTCTTGTGGTAGATAGGCTACCTAGTGCTTACCACTCCCACTGATAAGCTAGAAGGCTTCCCTCGAACACAGAAAGGCTTTGGGGGCTCAGAAGCTTACAAACAGTCCTGGTTACAGTAAATCTGTATCTGGACTAGACAAGTTACAGGAAAGGCAGGAAACAAGCTTAGAATTATTTTTTGTAAAGTGGAAAGGGAGAAAGGAGAAACAGAAGATAATGTGAGCTAGGTATTCACTACTACTATTACTAGAGAACTTTCTGTGTAGAATCTTTTAAGTATTGTCTTGATAACTTTGTGTACTGTCTTTTGGAGCTTTTCTCCCTGGGCCTCTGCTGAAAATGGACATGTATCCAGTCGGATTATTCCAGTCAACAAATCTAAAATAAATAAAACAAATAAAATAAATAAATATCTTGAGCTAATAGGTCAAGAAGTATACAGACCTCTTTACTGCTGCAGGTGCTAGTGCTCAATTACTTCCACTCTTCACTGACTTTCTCTGTCTCATTCACACACACCTCACTTTCATGCACGCAAGCATGCATACACGCACACATAGACACAAGCATACACACACACACACACACACACACACACACACACACAGAAACATAAATATTTACACACTTTTTTCTGTTTTATTTAGTTTTTACACTCAGTAAACAGCAAAAGTGCTGCTTAGCATATGCAAAATAACAGCTCAATCAATCTGGCTCTCACTAGCATGAGTACAAACTACAAGGAAAACCCAGCCAAGCTACAGTTTTCACTGTGTGATACCTTAAACCGCCTGTAATGGAGGCCCATGGGATATATGCAAATGACCCCTTAAGGACATCAAGTGTTTCAGCTATATGGCTTCTGAATGTCCATGACTTTTTACCTTTTCCTATTAAGTCTTTACAGACAGATTCAGGCCAATAAAGCCAAATGCTAATAGCTTTGGACATGCACGTTTCAGCCTTCTACACATAAACACACACACTTTTTAAAATTTTCTTTTTTTATATTTTACACTCAGTAATCAGCAGAGGTGCTGCATAGCAAGCACAAAATAATGGCAGCTGATAGGTTATTTTCAATCTGAGCTCCACGGCAGCTTGATATGCAGTGGACTTGTTTCTCAGTGAGCATTATGTGTAGATTAACACCCTGCTGGAGAACGCTTGTTTGCCAATCAGGGTGCCAATCTTCAGATCGCCCATTCTCTAATGATACTTAAAGCAGAATAGGCAGCAAAGCAAGCAGCATCCCAGTTACATAACAAGCTCCTTAAATGAAGTTTCATGGTTTCACTACCAAAATAAAACAAAAGTTCTCCTTTAATACAATACAATACAATATGAACAAAGCTCTGGAATGCAAGAATCTATTTTAGGAAATCAGGCAATGACACAAGGAAGGTAAAGTATGAGTTGTATGATGCTAAAATTACCTGAAGGCAGACAGCAAGGTAAAAAGAGCTTAAAATGAGCCGTTTTGGTAACTGAATTCCTTACTATCAAGCAACACCTGCACACATAACTGTGCAAATGCAGGTGAGCACACACACACACACACACACACACACACACACACACACACACACACACACAGACGCACACACACAGATGCACACACACACACACACACACACACACACACACACACACACACACACACATATGCACTCACATGAACACTAATGTACTTATAAAAATATACATTCATGTGAAATAAATAAATGCACTGAAATAGCAAAATAACAAAACTGTTCATCTTGATTGCATTACTGTTCTCCACTGCTTCTTAATACATTTTCCTCATGGATGTTTTAAATTTGCGTAACACCTTCATGTTATAAAGGAGTTTACCATCTCCTCCTGTTTAAGTCTTTGTCACATTCTCACTTAATACAGACAATGAATTCATTATTACTTTTTCCCAGAAAAAAAACCTTAACACAACAGAAAAAAAGTGTAGTTTGACTCTTGTTAGTTGGCTACTTTCCTAACAATTGATTTTCAGACTGAATTATAAAGTAGCCAGTCATATTTCTGTTCTTATTTAATGCAACTGGTATGGCTGCATCCCAGTAATTAGGTCCTTGAGACACATCAGACCTAGCAGAGTGCTGCCATATACTTAATACCTGAAAAATGAAGTGTCCACAATATAATAATCCATTTCTCTATCTAGTTATTTACCTTCTTGTGCTTTCATTACCAGTATGGCCAAATGAGTCAAAACACACTTTTTAGTGGATCCTAGAAAAGTTAGCACACTGGTTCGGTGGCTAAAATCTTTGCTTTACAGCTCTGTATTGGGTATTGAATGCACTCCCATGACTGCGTGGGTTTTCTTGGACTATTAGTACTTCTGGTTACTTCTGAAAAGAATGATTACTGATTGGCTACTTTAAAAGGTCTATTCACATTGCATTTAACGTTGTACATACTGTAAGACTCGGGTTATGACTAAATAAGGACTTTCAGATGAACAGTTTGCTTACTCAAAAAAATGAATAAATTACAGTAAGTTACATTCATGGAGTCTGAGGTTGTCACAATGGTTAAGGTGATTACTTCACAAACAAGAGGTACAGGGTCTGAGTCTCACCTTTGTGTGAAATTGGCTAGGCTTAAAATATCTCAAAGGGCAGTTAGCCTACTACTTACTTACAAACCTGCATGCTTCAGTTTTATCATTACAGTATGCTGCCCCACTACAGTAGTGTCTTAAAGCAAAATAAATTAATCATTAAAATATGAACTGATTTCAATATTTCAGCTTTGCAGAAATTTCTATAATTTTTTGTATGCTACAGGAAAGAGTACAAGATGGCAAATAAAGAAAAAAAGGAATATGGTTAGCTGACAAAATGGTTGAATAAAACAATGTAACTTCAAGGTGACAGTAGGTGGGAAATGAGACTAAAGGCAGAAGGTTACTGCACCTAAGAATATAACGTTTTACTAGTTTATGAAAAGAAAACGCCAGAGTACTGAACGATGTAGGGGGTAAAGTACAGTTTTGTACCTACCATAAATGTAGATGTTCGAGTGTCTTCACTGCTGCAGTCATTACACTTGGGTTATCCTGCCATCAGGCGGGCCCACAGTCGGCCAGAGTTCCAAAGTCTTGGTCTGGCATCAGTTGCTGTCACTTCCTCCCTAATGTCAGTGCGCCAGAGGCATATAAGATGCAGCCGATGCCATTTTCTTCAGTTTTTCTTGCCCCAGATGTCAGGTGCCCCCAAAAATGTTAGGCAATACATATTGCTAATAAAACATACAATAATGTAAAAACAAAACCTTCAGTAACCAGCAAATATACCACATAGGTAGTATATGGTTGAGAAGTGTAGATAAGTCCCAGCTAAGAAAGAGGGGATGGCGGGTGAGTAACCTGGACTGCAGCAGGGAAGACACTCGAACATCTACATTTATGGTAGGTACAAAACTGTACTATGTTCATTGTGTTTCACTGCTGCAGTCATTACACTTGGGTTGAATCCCAAAGCTGAGTTAGGGTGGCTGGTTCTATAGAGGATTTGGTGTGGCTATGAGGCCCTGCAGCACTGCAGTGGCAAAGCCAGCTCTGGATCTAGAATACAGAGTCAAATGGTAATGCTTGGTAAAGGTGTGCACTGAACTCCAAGTTGCAGCTTCCAAGATATCTTTGGTAGGTACTCCTCTAAGGTAGGCAGTAGAAGTTGCAGTTGCTCTGGTGGAATGTGGTCTAATGTTAGATGGTACAGGCTTCCCATGCTGTGTGCAGCAGAACTGGATACAGTGTCCTATCCACTTTGAAATGGTCTGCTTTGAAATAGCCTTTCCCTGTGATCCTGCAGCATATGCTACAAACAATTGCTCAGTTTTTCTGAAAGCTTTTGTTTTGTCCAAGTAGAAAAGTAATTGTCTGTGACTGTCCAAGGAATGAAGAAGTCTATCCCCTTTATTCTGGGGATTTGGATAAAAAGTTGGCAAGTGAATAGTTTGGTTAAGAGCCACACTGGATACCACCTTAGGCATAAATGAAGGGTTTGTTCTTAAAGAAACCCTGTCTTGATGAAAAATGATGAAAGGCTCCACTGCCATTAGTGCCTGTAACTCTGAGACTCTTCGTGCTGAGGTTATTGCCAGAAGCAGAGCTGTTTTCCATGATACATATTTTAATTTTGCTGAATTGGCTGGTTCAAAAGAAGGTAAAGTGAGTTTTTCCAAGACAAAATTGAGGTCCCAAGTAGGTGTTGGTGCTCTCCGGGGTGGTCTTATGTTTTTAGCCCCTCTGAGGTACTGCTTAAGCAATGGATGAGAGAAAATAGGAGGATCTGTGTTGTAATGAGCCGAGATGGCAGAGGCATGGATCTTAGTGGATGAGAAGGATAGTCCTTTGTCCAGCATCTCAGTTAAGTATTGTAGTGTCTGAGGAATGTTTGGGACAAGAGGGTCAAGGCTTTGAGCCTGGTTCCAGGCACAGAATCTCTTCCACTTTTCTGAATAAGATTTCCTGATGCAAGGCCTCCTGGCCTCCAAAATGACATCCATAACAGCTTTAGAGAGAGGTGTTGTCTGTTTGACTAATGAATCTGCCATGCAGCCATGTTTAACGTTTTGAGCTGACTGTGCAGGATCTGTTTGTGTTGTTGAGTCAGAAGGTGTGGAATTTGAGATAAAATCCAAGGTGGTCCTTGAGCTAAGTTCTTTAAGATTGGGTACCAGTACTGGCGTGGCCAGTCTGGAGCAATCAGGATCACCTATGGTTTTTCTTGTCTGGCTTTTAGGAGTACCTTTGAAAGTAGAGGCAGTGGTGGGATGGCATAAACCTTTAGGTTTTTCCAGCTGAACGAAAGAGCATCCATTTTCCATGCTTGTGTGTGATAAGTCCTTGTGCAGAATTTTTGGAGCTGGCAATTCAGTGGGAGGCAAAAAGATCTATGTCTGGGCACACCCATTTTTGCATTATCATGCTGAAGACTTGTGGATTTAGTTTCCACTCGTGAGGATCCATGATGTTTCTGCTTAAGTCGTCTGCCAGAGTATTTTTCTTTCCTGGCAGGAATTGTGCTTTCAGATGAATTTGATAAGTTAGAGCTGTGTTCCACAAGGTCATGGCTTGTCTGCATAGGGGGTAAGAATGAGTGCCCCCTTGCTTGTTTATGTACCACATTACTGTGGTGTTGTCTGTCTTTAATAATAATTACCCTGGATGCAGAAGGTCCTTGAAAGCTGTTAGGGCATTTTGTACAGCCAACATCTCTTTTTGATTGATGTGAAGATGCATTTGGTCTGTGGTCCACTTGCCCTGAATACATTTTCCTGCCATGTGTGCTCCCCAGGCGTAATCCAAAGCATCTGTTGTTAAAGTCTGCCTGGCTGTGGGTAGAGTGAAAGACTGACCCTTGTTGAGGTGACATGCCTGTGCCCACCATTGAAACTCCTGTTATAGGCAGGGAATTATTGGTATTACTGTTTCCAAACTGTGAGAGTGTTGAGTCCATACACTTTTTAGGTACCACTGTAATTTCCTCATATGCAGTCTGGCATATGGAATTAGTAGTATGCAGGATGCCATGAATCCCAAGGCCTGCAGAATTTTTCTTGCAGGGAGTTGGGACTTTGTTGCCATCAACTGAAAATACTGAGTCAGTTGTCCTTGTTTGTCTGGCGTGAGATAAGCCATCTGGGTCATTGTATTTAAGCTGGCACCCAGGAATATTATCTCTTGTGAGGGCACTAGTTTTGACTTCTTTTCGTTTATTGTGTACCCTAGGCAAATTAGCAACTTTTTTACAAATGCCAGATGCTTTCGAAGAATGTCCTTACTCTCTGCTTGAATAAGGCAATCGTCCAGGTATGGATATATTTGAATTCCCTTTTGTCTGCAAAATGCAATTACTGGTGCCAGGCACTTTGTGAAGACCCTGGGTGCAGTAGATAAACCAGAGGTCAGTGCAGAGAATTGATAGTGCATTGAACCAGCTATGAATCGGAGGAATCTTTTGCAATTTTGTCTGATAGGGACATGCAGGTATGCCTCTTTGAGGTCCAAAGTAACAAGCCAAGCCTTCTTGCCCTCATGGGTAGAAGCTGCTGTAGTGTCAGCATTTTGAATTTCAGTACATCCAGGTAAGTATTTAGAGTAGAAAGGTCTAGTATGGGTCTCCAGGCTTTGTCCTTTCTGGGGACCAGGAAAAGTCTTGAGTAAAATCCTTGTCCTTGTTCTTGCAGTGTCACTTTTTGAATAGCTCTCATGTCCACGAGGGCTGTAAATTGCTTTTGTGCCTCTGCCCATTGATTTTGTGGCAGGTCTGGCATTCCTTTTAGTCTTGGTAAAGTGTGAAAGTGAAACCTGTAACCTTGAGACACAATATTCAGAACCCATTTGTCTTGGGTGACTGTTTCCCAATTTTGTAAAAAAAGTGCTAGTTTCCCCCTTAAGGGAGCTGCCAAAAATGAAGTGCTTGGCATTCAAAGGGGGAAGTCATTGGGACTGTTTTCTGTACGGTTGTGACTTGTCCTCACCTCCTTTTGGGGTTGAAGCACCCTACTGTCATGGTCTGTAAGAGCCTTGGGGCTGAGATCTGCCTCTTGGGCATCTGTATCTGCCTCTTTGTGGCCTGTCTGACACTGGAAATGACCAAATTTTTTGTAGGCCAATTTCTGCTAAATTGTGGTGGCTGTACCTGTATGAAATCCTTCACTGTTTGCATAGATTATGCCTTATCCTCCATTTTCTTTAATACCTCTTCTGCCTTAACACCAAATAAAATGTCTTGCTGTAAAGGTGCATCCAATAATTTTGCCTTAACATGATCTGGTAAACTTGGTTCTTTTAACCAAGCATGCCTTTGAATCACAGATACTGTAACTGCTGCTCTACAAGAAGCCTCTAATGAATCAAAACCACATTGCAAAGTATGTTTTCCCACTTGTTCAGCTGCATGCAATAAATCATGCATTTCCTTGTAGTCAGGATGTTCTGCACTAGTAGTAATTTTCTGTTTTAATTGAGACATTAAGTATTGTTGGTATTTAAGCATGTGAAACTGGCAATTTAAAGCCCTCACTGCTAAAGTTGCAGAAGTGTAAACTTTCTTCCCCCATCTGTCTAATGCTCTAGAATCCCTGTCAGAGGGAAGCCTTTACCCCTTTTTGGACCCTGGGAAATAGTTTCTGGGTCAGCAGCAGGGTTTTTATAAAGAAATTTGTGAGAGTCAGGGACTCTGTAGTACCTGTCTGGCTTGACTGGATCAGGGGGTAAAGAATCAGGATTTAAACTGGATTCAGAGAACACATCATCCACAATATCCAACACTGGCGGAATAGCAAGAGGCCTGTGATGAGGTAATAAAAGAAAGTCTCTGAGCCTTTTCTTGGATTCTGAATAATCCTGGCCCTCCCAATGGAAATGCTCCCTCATGGTATGTAAAGTTTCCCCAAAAGAATAATCCTCAGGAGGAGAGGCTGAAGGAATTGATTCTTCAGCATCAGAGTCCTCATAGGGTGTAAACAGTATTCCTCGTCTGAAGAGGAATCAGAATATATAGAAATCTGGTCAGAGGAATCATAGTCTGTATCCTGCCTAGGCCTTTTATCAGGAGGGGGATGGGAACCCCTGATTAGAGTAATTAAGTCTTCGGCCATTTTGAGCATCTGTTTTTTAGGCATGGAGGCCTGTCCAGGTGAATGCCGTACTTGCTTCTTTGTCTTTAATGGAGCTTTAGACTTGGCTGTAGTTTTAATGGTAAGTTGAGAAGGTCTGAAAACACCCTCAGAAGCCGATGCCTGCTCAGCGGCTCCGGACCCATCTGAAGGGTTAGTCTCAGTAGGCCCAATACCTTGAGTATCCAGAGGCCTAGGTACCTCCACGTGGGAGTTGGTAGCAGCCTGTGGCTTTGAGGTAGCGGGTGTCAGGGGCTGCGAAAGCGCCTCACTGAGAACCGGCGAACCAGCGACTGGCAAAGAAGAGGCTTCGTCATCAGTTTTGGACTTCGGATGCCTATCCTTATCCTTGTCTCTGCCTTTTTTGTGCATTCCAGTCATCGGTTGTTCTGACGGCATGGTATAATTAAAGCTTCGGCCAAAGTAATGGCGAGCAAAATCAAACCGGCACTTAATAGTGCGTTTGTTAAATCTAGCACAAAACCGACAACTAGTGACGTTGTGATCTGTGCCTAAGCATGGAATACAGTAAGAATGAAAACCCTTATGAGGTATTTGCTTCCCACAAGAAATACAATTATTAACTTTTACTGACATTGGTCTGAGGCAAGAAAATGTTTCCCCAACGGGGTACTTAGCTTTATTGAAGACTTCGGTTCTAAAAATCAAATTTGATATCTCAGGAGTCGGCCGACCGGCACTTACGAACTGCTTTTGCTTCGGGCACCGTGCGGCAAGAAAGACTGAAGAAAATGGTGCCGGCTGCATCTTATATACCCTTGGTGCACTGA
>NC_056726.1:1373404683-1373424683 GCF_019279795.1 Protopterus annectens | reverse complement strand
ATTATAGATCATTCTATGGTTTACTATCAAAATACGGAATGCACAATGTTTTTTATTTAAAAGTTCAACTAATAATGTTGATTTTTGGATGATCATTTAAAACAAATGTCAGACGTGATAAACATACGAATGATATTCGAACTCCTGAACTTCTGGATTTGAAAGTCTGTGTTTCCATTTACTTTTTGCAGGGGGACAGGCCCACCCTGCATCCCCCATGTCTAAGTCACAAAACATATTATATATACCAACTCCAAGATCGCACTATAGTGAGGAAAAGGCTAAATTTCCCCATCCACACTGTACCGCGATCTCCATTCAGAAAGTTGACTTCATATTATGCTAATGTATAATCACATTTGCTTGTATAACTTCAACCTCTTTCAATTCAACATTACAACATTTTGAAAACAAGCATTCGACCAGCCTGTATTTGCCTACGAGCCATTCTGTATTTTGATAGTAAACCTCATTCAATAACCTTTCTATTATATTTATTTGAAGCTTTATACTAAAAGCTGAGTGGAATTCAGCACTATTTTGCACTGCATCTGAGAACAAAGTAGGGTAATACTAAAACAAGAAGGATTTGACAGGTTTTTACATTTATACTATCAAATCAACGATGCAGAATGACTTTGTAGAATTTGGAAGTTTAGTAATATTTTTCCTACACAAACAATACTTCAAGGTGGATTACTAATGAATAGCTTATGTCGTAAATGCCACTAACCAAAGTACATATTCTTCTGTGTACCTTCTGTGATGCCAGAACTATCCACAACATTATATGGCTCCCTGTTGGTATTCTGAGGCCCACAACTGCAATAATAATGATTATGAGACTATAAATTTGACTGTGGGGAATACACATTTCAAGACTGCTATAGGTCAAAATATTTACCCTGATCTGAGGTACAGCAACTTTTCACAAGTAGTATATGTATTTGTTAGGGGTGTAGGAGAACATCACTCATTATCTAGGTTGTGGAAAAGAATGCCCCTTGACAAATTCTCTTTGAAAATACAACTGTTTTTTTTTTTTTTTTTTTTTTTTTTTTGTAACTGAATGTAACAGCACGTTTCATAATTCAATGTCTAAATGTTCAAACCTAAGTTAATATTCCCAGTCGTAGGATATGCAGTATGACATCTCCCAGATATGACAGGAGGTCCATTTTATTACAGCAGTAATTAGAATATTTTTGCAATTCCTCTCAGTTGGTGCCACATGGTTAATTTCAGGCTGAGATTATTTGGTCTCACTGCAAACATAATCTGTAAGAACATAGCTGTTATAAAGGATGTCTTATATGTAGCACTTTTTGTAAGACTGACAAAAGATTAAAGTATTTAAAAAGACATTCAGACAGATGATTTGAATCTGGCTCTGGTTTCTGTATGTCTACAAACTAACGTATCTACAACACAAATACTGTTTTTTTGTTTGTTTTTTTTTTATCTCAAAGGAAATGTTACTTATGAACCATCCCACTTTACAAATATCTGATCATAATCATTTCCAGCTGACGTATTTTACTATATATGAATGCATGTTTGGTTGGATCCCGATCTTTAATGTAAGAGGTTACATTTTAATTAATCTAAACATACATAAAAGAAGCTTTTGTAGTAACCGGTGTTCCAGTCCCAGAAGTAAGACAAATTGCTATGGAAAATCTATGCATATCAAAATTAGAGTGCACTAACCCTTGTGTTTAACTGTCCTCCTAGACAAATTAAACAAATCATATATCTAGATAACATCTGCTGATTCATTCGCCCACTGAGTCACTGGATTTACTGAATCACTAATGCCTTCATAAAAAATGCAACTAAAAGCTAAAGGGTTTACCGATGTAATAACATTTTTTGTTTTAGCTTTAGTACTTCATAATCCAATTTTGTTCATCAGATGCCAGTTAAACTTGTACAAACTAAATTCTTGAATTGCCACCCCACCCACTTAGCTTGAACAAGATCATAGTAATCACTGCAGGTAGATTGTGATTTGTAATTTTAAATAATAAACTAGCCTTGTCTTGTTCAGCAGATGTTAAATACAACTGTATACACTAGGACAGTAAAGTATCATAATTACAAACTAAGGTTAATTAAAAACTAAATTAAAACCTATGCTCAGAATTATTTATTTTACTGTGGTCCATACAATCTATGGTTTGTAAAACTGTTTCTAAATAAAAAAAAATGATTTACTGGCTGAGTACAGTCCAAGATTAGTGCTCTCATTTGATATCTGGTGTTCCACATCCTTCAAATAGATCTGATTCCAAGATGACTATCAGTTCATTTTAAGCATTTATTTATTGGATTGAATTTTCTTTACTGGTCTCTGTAATGTTCCATATTTTCTTAAAGTTCTGTACCAACTTCATCAGTAAGTTTCTTCTCTGCCACTGGACTAGTTTAACAAAGGTCAGATAAGCCCAATGCAATATGAGAAATAATTCCTTGTGCCCTTAGGCAACTTCAGTGTACTGAGACTTTAAGTTGTATGAGCTAAGTACACCTGATTTAAATAAAGTAATTGAACACAGCACAACTATGTCAAAATACTTACAAAGAAAAAAACATATAGAGAGAGATAGATAGATATATACACAATGAAAAACATTTCAGCCAGACAAAAAGTAATTGAAAATAAGCAAAAATGAAACAGCACGCGGCTAGCTATGAAGGCCACCACATACTCCATAACCTTAATCCCATCCATTACCCAAACATTATATGTAACCCTAACCCTACAGGTACATCCAATCTGAAATTAAATCTTTATACTAAACCTAACTCTAACCTCATCCCTAAATTTAAATCCACATGTAATTTTAATAATAATTCTAAATGTAGCAATAAAAATTATTTATGTACTAATCATAATGCTCTGTGTTGTCTGTTTTCATTCTTCCTCAACTAATGGGTTTGGATCCAATTCTTGATCTGACTTGGCTGTTATACTAGCTTGTGGCCACCAAACCTCTCAGTCTCTTTCCCTACCCATAATGCACCAACCCCTAACATCTCTCAGATCTTGTTTGCTGCTTGACAGGAAGACTATTATGATATGTCATAACTGGAGCTCAACACAAAAGACAGTAGTGTCCTTGAAGCCTCTCACTCCTTCAGAACTCAGTCATTAAAAATGGTGGGGGTTGGTGGGTGGAGAACTGAGGAAGAACGAAAATGGACAACACAGATGGAACATTATGGTGAGTACATGACTTCTTTATCTGAGTGGGACAGAGTATCTAGCTACCTACAATCCTGGGTGAACTTTAAGGAAGGATATTCCTGATTATGAATGAGCCAAACGCTGCTCTTCCCCTCGAGACCAGATCTAGTTTGCAATGAGTGATAAAGGTATGGAGATTTGATCAAGTTGCAGCTGCACATATATCGTCCATGTAAGATCTAGACTGGAACACAGAAGTTGTTTTCATGGTCTGGTTGAATGAGCTTTTAAATGTTTTGGTAAGGGGAAATTCAGTTTATTACAGACAAAGGAAATACAACCCATCAACTATCTAGCTAGAGTTACCTTTGTAACTGATTCCCCCAATTTAGTATGCACAAAGGAAATAAATAGTGATCTGCCTTTCTAATTTCTTTTGCTCTGTGCAAGTAAAAATCTAATTGTTTATGGACATCCAATAAATGCAGCATAGATCCACCTTTATAAAGAACACTGGCATGTTAATGGATTGGTTGATGTTGGATTCTGACACCATTTTAGGAAGGAAGGAAGTGTTGATACATAACAATACCCTATCCTTATGAAAAATCAAATATGGAGGGTTAGCACATGATGCTTGAATTTATGAAATTCTTCTAGCAGATGTAATTGCAACTAAAAGCATAGTTTTCCAGGTCAGGAATTTAAGTCCACATTTAGCTGTCAGTTCAAAGGGAGAGTAAGTTAAGGCTTGCAGTACCAAATTTAAATCTCAAGATGGAGTGGGGTCTTTATAAGGGGGTCTTAGAAGGAGAGTGCCTCTCACGGTGCCTCTCAAGAAGGCTTTGCAGCTTGGAGAGAGCCAGTGAAGAACTTTTAAATCCCATATGAAAATTAGGGATTGCTTCAAGATGGGCTTTAATAGCTGATGAGCTAGCATCTTCATGAAATAGACTTGACAAAAATTCCAGAACAGATTGAACTGGAGCTGAAAAGGGTTCAGTCTGATTTTGCTCTGCCCAACAAACAAACCTTTTTCATTTACTTCTGTGAAGTTTCCTAGTAGAAGGTTTATGCGAAGATAAAAGTACGGAATGGACAGGCAAAGAGAGCATTAGCTGTCTTGCTTTTAAGTTAATTGGAAAAACTATGCTGTTAATTTGAGGCTTGAGATATCTGGGTGAACCATGTCTGTCAGGTGACACAGTAGGTTTGGAATTGGATCCAGAATCCAGGGTGAATACTGCAGGTGAAGCCAAAGGAAGAAAAAACAAATCTGCCAAAGCCAGTAAGGTTCAATGAGGATGCCTTTGTTCTTCAACCAGGCTGCATTCTGCAGGAATTTGGGAATTAGGGAAGTCGGAGGGTAAGCATACAGAGCACTGTGGGGCCAATCGTGGAGTAGAGCACCTTCGGTGATTCCCCCAGTAGGGGAATTAGGACAGAAAAGCTGCTGCACTTCTTGTTCAGGGGAGAGGCAAAAAGACTGCAGCAAGGCTGGCCCCACTGACTGAAAATCATATCTTTGACGTTGCTTTTGAGGGACCACTAGTGAGGTAGTAAGAAGAACCTGGACTTGCTCAATTTGTCTGCTATCACATTGGACTTCCATGCATTACTATTAGAAAACAGTTGGAAGATATTGCCTATTGCCACACTCTGAGGGCTTCTTGACACAGGGAATAAGATCTGGTTCCCCCTTGTTTTCTGATGTACCAAACTACTGTCTGGAGTGCAATTATTCCAAGAGGGAGAAAGTCTTGAAATGCCTGCAATGCCAAAAGCACTGCTGTCATCTCCAGAACACTGATATGCGAGTTGGCCTCTTTAGGGGACCAATTGCCTTGGACTGTTTTCCCCAGGAAATGCCCCCCCTCCCTCCCGAAGCATCCGTGGTCACTATAGCCTTGGGCTGAGGGAGAATGAAAGGGTGGCCTTGTAATACCTGTTGCAACTGCATCCACAAGCAAAGGTATCTTGAGTAATCCTTATCTTTGCTGACATGGGTTGAAAAAGCATTGACAAATGTATTGCTAGCATCCATTATAGAACTCTCAGGTGGAACCTTGATAAATGAAATAAAATTATTGGCGCTGACATTGACCCCAGAGCTTTTAGAATCAATCAGGCTAAAATTCTGGTACTGCAAATTATTTTCCTGGCCTGCATCCTTATTGTTTGTACTCTTAAAAGAGGAAGATAAACTACCATAGATGCATTGTTGAACACAGCCCCTATGAACTGTAATATCTGGGTTAGTTGTAAGTGAGACTTGTCATATTTTATGGTTATTCTGGGATTTGAACAAGTTTGTAGTACCTGCTTGCATGCATCTATCAGTCAATGCCTATTTGGGGTGGTACTGAGTCCATCATCTCAGGTGAGCTACTACAAATGCGATGTATTTGGTGAACACACTGGGGGCTTTGGTGAGGCCAAATGGCTGTGCTCTGAACTGTTACTGACTGGCTCTCAGCCAGAAGCATAAGTACCTTCTGGATCATCTGTTCATCTTTATGTGATAGTAAACATCCTGAAGTTCTTTGGAGCACATAAAGTCATCTTTGCCCAGAAAGGATCGAATGGACTGAAACATGACCATCCAGAACTTTGTGCATTGAACTGACTTGTTCAATACACTGAGATCCAAAACTGGCCATCAGTCTCCTGCTTTCATTGGCACTAAAAAGAATTTTGAGTAAGTTGCAGATTTTATTCAGTCTGGTGGGACCTCTTGAGCGCCTATTTTCTTAGCAGCTTTTGCATTCCTACTGCTGCTGCTTTCCTCTGATTGGGTGGAACACTGGCAAATTTTCTTAACAATGGAGGACGCAGGGAAAATGGAATTATATAACCTCTAGAAATAATTTAATGCACCCAGTTGTCTTTTATGGTATCTAGCCAGGTTCATAGGCACAGAGGTAAGTGATCCCTGACAGCCTCCATAAGTGGGCAATCGTGTCTCCTTTCAGGAGCACTGATAGAGTCTGTTGGAAAAGGAATCTCTAGAGTCCTGTTTTTTGGGCCTCCTCTGCCATGGGGGCATTCTCTTCCATTACAGCTCCCCCTCTGCCTCTTGGGGAACTATCTCCATGTGCACCCAGGAAAGGGCCTTGAGACTTTCTGAACCACATTTTTCGACGTCCCAGTTGATTCCTGGAAAAGGTCCTTTGAGGGTCAAAAAATACACGCCCACTGCAGAGAGGGTTTTTATGTCTTTCTCACACCTGGAAAGTGTGTTCTTCACTGTGGGGCCACACAAAGAAGTGCTGTCAAAAGGAGCACTGATGGATGAGGACTTGAAGAGCTCCACAAAACCACACAGGTGCAATCAGGCATGCATCCTGATGGAAATACCTGTGCCCGTGGCCCTTGAGATGCCTTCTGTAGCATGCATCATAAGCCTCATGAACAAATTAAATATAGCTTGTAGGGTAGCCAACTGAGAGACTCCTGAAGATTGAGCCTCAGCAGTCTTAGTTCCAGAAAGAGACTTTGATAGCTCTTTAACTCTTTGAAATCTCATAAAATGTGCCAGGTAGTTCAGTGGTACGAGTTCAAAAGTCACTGAAGCATAAACATGCTTCCCAAATCTGTCAATCACCCTTGATTCACTTTTAGGAGAATGGACAGTGGAACTCTGGTCAGCAAGTTCCATTTTGTAGCTGCCACCATGACCATGACATCCACTGGCAACCCTCTACCCCAAAAATCCCTTCCTACTGGTAGAGCCAGAATCCTGTCTGGTCTCTTGGGGGTTGGCTCAACTGAACCAGATTCCTTCCGTGTCTGTCTAGAGACCAAATCAATGAGCTCATTGGTTTGTGGAGTAACCCAGGAGGTAGATGGGCCAGGTCCAAAGGCTTCAAGAAATACTGATACTCCACAGAAAGGTCTTGGGAAGACCAGCCACCCTTCTGTTTAATGATCTCAAGAATGTCTCCAAATGAGACATCATTGGGTGGTGATTTTGGGGACTCCTCTCTTTCATCAACATCAGCATCCTCACTTGACTGACTCTTAAGGAGAGTCCAAGTGCCTCCTTGGGCCCTTTCTCTTTCTAAGGACTTCCTCAGTGGAGTGGTCCGGTGAAGTATCAGAACAGATTTGGGTACCCTGCTGGGTAGTCTGGAAGCTTTTAGCTGGCTGTCCCTGCGGGGTAGAATGTTTAGGCTCATGGTGCAAAGTTATCTAAGAAGTAAAGGGTGGATCAAAGGGGGTAGGACCCATCTGTCCTGCCAAAGCAGAGCACACTCTTTTCACAACTTCAAAGGCAGATTGCTCAGGAGAGAAGGGAAAAGCAATTTTCTGGCTAGACACCTCCGTCTGCTCCAAAAACAACCCATCTGATGCAGAAGTCAGAGCTGAGCTATCCAGTGCTGAAGTTCTGAGAGGAAGACATGGCTTCAAATACCTTGGAGTTGACTCCAACCTCGAGGATCCAACAGGAATGCTTTGGCTCTGACAGTCATCTGGCTCAGAGGATATTGGAGCCGATGCATTCAGAGTAGTATTCAAATTCAAAGAAAGACTTTTCTTTGGATCTGAACCAGATGAACCTGGAAAGCTCAGATATTAGGATGCTAAAAAACAGGTTGGATTAGGGAAGGAGTTGTAATGGCTGGTGTAGTCGATGATTGGACTTCCTGACCCGAAGGGGTAGGAGTTGTAAGAACTCCCATCTGATTTGCACCGTGAAGAATTTCCTCATTATCCTCTCCACATCTGCTTCAGTAAGACTCATGGAGGAATGAGATGATGCTAGGGATGGCAATTCGTAACACCTCTTTAAAAAGGGAGACGGCACTCTGGACGGGACTGGATCCAGATGAGGAGAGTAAGTTGTTCTTAATAAATGCTTCAGATCTGAGGCTGCAGAATCCCATACAGGATTGATCAGATCCAATGAGGGTCGGACAGTAATTTCGGATGAGATTTATCTTTTGCCTTTTTAGGTTCTGAGGAAGAAGAGGCTGAGAAATCAGAAGGCTTAGAACTTTTTGTAAGGTTTCTAGCTTTGTGTTTGGGGACTGAGCACCAGTAATGGCTTCAGAGAAGAAAGTCAGCAGCAAGCCTTTCAAAACCAATCTGTTTCTCCTGTTAGCTAGTGTTTAGGAGTTAAACCCATGACAGATACTGCAATCCTGTTGTACATGATCCAGGCCCAAGCAATATACACAAAGATTACGGGCATCGGAATAAAGTAACTTGCCCCAACACATCACATTTTTAAAATCTTGAGTGACCTTTTCTGGACATTCTGAACATGGAAAAACTACAGTAAGAACAAAATTACTAAACTAAACTTTGTTTTTTTTTGTTGTTAACTAGAAAATGTAACTTTAACTAGAAAGTTAAATACCAACAATGGTAGCAAAGAAATACAATTATCTTGTAAAGAGGAATATTACCAACTGTGGTAAGGGAAGAGATATACAGTAAGTGTAAATGGAGTAGAGAAGGAGGGCTAGGCCTACCAACAATGGTAGGAAAAGGTACACTCAAAGGTGTATGAAGTAAAGGAATGTAGCAGTAATGGCTTAAAAATAAAGGTAAAGATTAAATAAGTAGCTGTAAATAAGTAGTTTTAAATAGAAAATGTGCAAGAAGGACTTATCTCCCACTCTATACTTGGGAGTTGAAAACAACCATGTCTAAATGTGAAAGCAGCAAATGAGATCTGAGAGACGTTAGGGATTGGTGCATTTTGAGTAAGGAAGGAGCTCGAGAGTTTTTTGGTGGCCACTAGTCTAACAGCCGAGTTGGATCTGAGGATCGGATCCGAACCAATTAGTTGAAGAATGAATGAAAACTGACATCAGATTCTGTAAACTAACCCTAATTCCAAGGTAACTAAAACCAACTCCACAGTCCTTATACCAAACCCTATCTCTAACCATAAACTCATTGTTAACAAATCAGTAGAACAATCACCACTAGCCAAATATTTCATTCACATTATGCAAACAGAGTTCACTTTAATTTGTACAAAGAAAATTCAAACAACACGATTCATCCAAATTACTCATTAAATCTACTCTTGGCCAAAGGGACAAGGAATATGCGTTTTGATCTGAGGGACAGCACCATCTATGAGAAGAACGTTTTGATTCTTTACCAGGCAAAGGATACAGAATTATCAAAAATGATCCACTGAGTGCTTAGATATGTAGATCAAATGGGTTCTTAGATACACATCCCTACTTACCTGAAGTCTGCACAAAGGTAGGGAAGGATGTTTCATCCTTACCCACTTCTGCAGACACTTCAGTAACAAGAGCATATTTGGAAATACTGTGACTGCTGTTGCAAGCAGATGATAAAATGTGCATGAAAACACCCTGTTACAACTACAATTTATTCCTCCGTCAGAATTATGTCATTCAGTTTATTACTTTTTAAGATGTTATTCTCTTAGGCAACACCTAGTGAACACACAGACTTATCTGTACACATTACTGATACAGAAGTAGCTTTATACAGAAGTAATACGATAGAGAAATGTAACAGGAACAACATTCAAAATGTTCAAACCTTTAGGAGTTCGAAATAGAATCGGCTCAGAAAGTGGCCCAACTCCTTTCGTGTTGCGTGCCTGGATCCTGAAGTAATAAACGGTGTCAAGGTTTAAGTCCATGATTTGATGGGTGAGTCTGTCTCCACTAATTAGTTCCATAACCCAGTCATCTATTGGCGAGTTCTTTTCCATAGTATAGAACAGGATGTAACCTAAAAAATCATAAGGGAGAATATTACAAAGTAAGTATTTCATGCACCATACCAGAATTTATAATCAGTGAAATTTTGTCTAGGAATGTAGTACCACAGTGTATCTTTTGATCACTTTTAACTGGACAATCCCCTATGTCAGTGAAAGGGCAGTGGGTATCTTAGAGTCATGTAATAAGTTCCTGTTGACATTTTGAAGATGTAAATGTGATGCACTCAGACTAAGACTTCTTGTCAAGTATGACATTCTCTGAGTTAGTACACGTAAGTAGCAGGGTGTGGGTGGCAAGGGTAAAAGGAACCAAAGCCCACTTGCAAAAGCACTTTAATGTCATTAGAGTGAGATTCGAGAATCACCCTATTTCTTTAACTGTCAAAGCTGCAGCTGTAATCACAAGTCTTGCATTTCTGAGTTGGAAGCTGATGGAAGTTGTCTTTTGTTCCTTCTGTCCATCTTTACTACTAAGAAAGAAAATGTCTGTCTATAGCATGACTCTTTTTTATAAGGCACATACATAAGTACATTAAATTTTTGTCGCACATTTATCTTGTACTATACATATTCTCATAAATGTCATTTTTTTCTCTAGTTTTATGTGAATAAAGTGCCACAGTTTTCCAAATAACGGGCTACTAGAGATAATTTATTTACTTATCTACATAAAAAAATACATTTCTCATACAGAGGAAAGGCATACACATATAACAGTTTAGTTTCCAAGTTGCAGAGATTTTAAGGAAATGTTAATTTGAAAAATGCAGTTGTGTAAGTAAACTTGCCATAACAGTAGATGCTTGAATGGATCATTGTAGAAGTAGCCCAAGTTATATTACTTGTATCCTGCCAAGATCAGACCAGCTGGCCCACTTCCAAAGCTTTAGAACATCTTCCACTCTTCCTACCACTGTATCACTCGAGGACAGCAGGATAAAAACAGTGCCTATGTGGCAAAACTTCGGAGTGTTCTTGTCCCAGAATAGTGAGGCTAGAGCACTGACAGTTAAATATGTGCTAGGGAAACCAAGAAAGCATATAAATCCACATCTTGGCAAAAGGGAAAATAAAAGAAGGTGGATAGAGGGAGGCTGCGGTTACTGCAACAGTGATCTATTTAAACATCTAGTGTTATGGTAAGTTGTTTCACAAATGCATTACGTTCATTATTAGACCATTCTTGCAGTAGCCTTAACTATATGTAATGAATACCAGATCTTAGAAATAAAGGAAAGAGTAAGAAAAATGGCAATCCAGAAACTTCTGGAGAATAGTCTTAGCAAAGCCTTCTCTGAACCTGTATAAAGGGGTCGATTTTCACCCATCAGACGTACCTTTTATTGAACATCTTCTCCATAAACACTAACCCTCGAACGTCCCTTTTACAATAATATTGTAGTTGGCCAACATTAAGGAAGTACCAAGGTGCATAAGGTAAGCTAAACACACTCTTTTAGAAATTTCCCCTTTCCCCCACTGTAGTGTAATCTCAGAGATGGTATATATAGTTAGAGGGGTATGGGGCCTAGGCCCCCATTTTGATATAATCAACTATGGTGGGGGGAACAGCCCCAATACCCCCCTAACTACATATACCAACTCTGAGATTGCACTACAGTGGGTAAAAGGGCAAGTTTATTAAATGGTTTCTTTAGCTTACCTTATGCACAGCAGTACTTCCTTGTTGTTGGCCAGCTATTGCACTTTGATGATTTTCTTTACAATGCTTTGTCTGTTCAACCCTCTTCAAGAGAAACCTTGACGAGTGGATGGGAAACAGAAAGTTTACCCCAGGGATTACTTCAATGGCTCTGCTGGGCAGAGGCACAGGGAACTAATCTAAGGGGGCGGCGAAAGCCAACACATTCTGGCTAGGCTTATAAATGCCTTCGGGCAGATAGCCTAGTACCTACCTATAAACCTATGAACCTAATAAAAGGGACACTTGAGGGTTAGTGTTCATGGAACATAGACCCGTATAAATAATCAAGTTGGCATAACCTGATAAAGTTTTCCCAGATAACCAAGTTTTTCTTTCTAATAGGATTCTAGAAACCACCCATTTACAAAGAGCCATGGAAGAAGCTGAAATCCTGGTAAAGTGTCCCTGACTTTGCCTGGAACTGTTTTATTATGGTAAGCATAACACAAATCAGTTTACCTTCATAGGAAACAAACAGCTGATCACACATCTTGAGAATGTAGTATAAGAGTTTATCTTGGGACACCTAGAGGGAGTAAAATTCTTCTCCCTTATTTATCAGCACATCAACATAATTTCCTCACTAAATAAGGTTTCAACACATAAACCCACATATGCAGACATACAAGTAACTTACCAAAACCTCAGAGGCCTTGTGTATGCTGCCTTCAGAAACTATGTGCAAACAAAACCAAGTCAATACCAACCGCTACACATAAAAATGCACATCACAGGGTCACCAAAAGCAACCCCTTAAAGCAAAACATCACATATTCAAACATCTTGGTCAGAAGGGACTCCATTGTGAGATATACAGACATCCCTCTTACCAAGTTGGATAAAGAGAGGCCTGTCAGTGTCCAGGATTCATCAGATCATGCAGGCACTCAGGTCACTCAGCTTCAAGTATCAGTATGACTTAGTCATAGCCCATGTGGGTGTGAATGATCTTAGATGGACCTCTCTGAATACTTTTTGCAGGCTGGTATGAGCCTTACATTGAACAACATTCTACCCTCACCAAGAATGATATCACAATACAAACAGAAAATGATTGACTTCAATAATCAGCTTAGCTACTGGTGTCATTCCAAGGGGATCCAGTATCTGCCATCCTGGGATGAAAAAAATCGACAAACGATGCTGCTTTGCAGGGGAAAAGGTATGCACCTGTTGCATCTAGGCTTTCAGATACTGGCCAAAGCATTAGCCATGCCATAGTGCCTTTTTTTTGCAGTGCCAAAGCAACAAACCTACCAACATAACAGATTCTTTTAATGCCAAAAAATATCTCTTGTTTTTCCTGCTTTACTAGTTTAGTCCAGTTTCAGAGTTGCTGATTCCTGGGCTTTGGTTGTAGTTCCTGTGTACTGTTTCCTTGCCTTATTTGGGGGAGAGGAAGTTACCTTGCTTACCAGTGGGAGTGGGAAGCATTGAGCTGCCTTTTGTCCAGTTTTGTGAGGTTTCAGCCAGTAACTAGTAGTTTATTGGTCGTTTTGGGCCAGTTTCTAGCTTTTTCCAGCCCCCTGGTATAAAACACGGTAAACGCGCGTTAGCGCGATTTAGCGCGATTTAGCGCGGAGCTGCCACTGTTGCACACTAGGGCAGCGCCGGTTAGGCAGATTTAAACTATTCGGGCTACCTAAAGTCCACTCTTCAAATTTTCCCTTAAAACTACCTTCCTCGAACTATACTACTGATCTAATCAGCGTATCCTATAACTAAAAGATCATCTCCACTTGACTCCAAGTAGACTATTCTCTATCTGTTAAACCTAGCACTTGCTCCTACAGTACTTATTACCTTGATACGGCACTCTTGTCATAGATAGTACCCCAAAAAGGAAACCCCCCATTTCTCCGTCACCCACGTCCCCCTGAATCTTTTTTAAAGTTTTTGTCTATCCTTCTAGCATGTCGAGGGATCAGTTGCTAGTGTCCTCTCCTGCTCAGCTGGTGAACCTGGGAATACTGAGGCAATGTTACAATTGCCTCATGTACACAGACAACCCTCTCCTCCTCCCACAGAACACAAATACATGCGAGAGATGCAACTATACGGCCAAACTGGAGGCTGAGCTCTCTCAACACAGGACTGGCAAGACCAGTCAGGAGGAGAAGGTTACCACACACACTATAGACCCAGTCTCACATAGCACCATTACAACCTCAAATCATACACATAAACACACAAAGACATACTCGGAGGCTCTGATCAAAAATCTACCAAAACAGCAGAGGCCACCAAAGCAGACACCCAAACAACCACCACCTCAGAACACAACACCTGCAACACATAGACCTCACAGTCAGAGTGTCAAACAGTCACAGCCCTTAAGGCCAAACACAATGCCAGACACACTAGTCATTGGTGACTCCATAGTCAGACACACTGACATCCCGCTCACCAGATTGAGTAAGGAGAAGGTCACAGTAAGCTGCCTGTCGGGCGCTAGAATCCTCCACATAACGCAAGCACTCAGGTCTCTCAACAGCAAGTACAAATATGACTCAGTCATTGTCCATGCTGGTGTAAACGACCTGAGACGTACCTCCTTGGACTACATGAAAAGAGACATTGAGGAGCTCTCTGATTATGTAGCCCAGGCAGGTATGACCCTGACCTTGAGCAGTATCCTACCTTCACCAAGAGTGATGCCACAATACAGAGATAAGATGATCAGCTTTAACAATTGGCTTAAACACTGGTGTCATTCAAAGGGGATCCAGTATCTGTCTGCCTGGGATGACATGCTGGACAAGCCACGCTGCCATGAGGACAGCTTGCACCTGTCACCCTGGGATTCGGATATTGGCAAAGGCTCTTGCCACCCCATAGTGCCTTTTTAGGCAAGGCTCAAATTCTAAACCTACCACCCTAGAACACAATAAAGGAAAAAAACTAAGGGTAATGCTGCTCAATGCCAGAAGTCTCAATCTCAAAATGCACGCACTCGAGGCCCTTCTCAGTATGGAGAACATCGATGTCTGTGCTGTGACAGAAACCTGGTTCAAGGCTCCTGAGAGCACCCCAGCGCTATCAGGTTTTACCTCATATCATGCGTTCCGGCCCCAAAATCCGGACAATACCAAGAAAGGAGGGGTATCCATATTCATCAAAGACACCCACACCTCAAGACTGGTGGCAATGCACGATGCATCGGAGACCATCCAGGTGCAATTAACCATAGGCAAGACTGCTCTGCAAATTGTAGCATGTTACAGGCCACCCTCACAAACTCAGGAACCTCACATGGCCTTCCTGAAAACACTAGAGGGATAAATGTATCACCAAACACCATCATACTAGGTGACTTCAATTACCCTAATATAGACTGGGAACACTACTCAAGCCCAAACACCCTAGCCCAAAAGTTCCTGGAATTCATAAACTCAAATGCCATGGAACAACTAGTCACCATCCCACAAGAGGAGATAACATACTTGATCTCATCATCACGAACATGGGAGCACAATGTTCAACACCGGAAGTATACCCCTCACTGGTGAGATCAGATCACAAACTAATCTCGCTGAAGGTCCTCATCCCACCCCCACCTGAAATAAAAAAGACCACAGTAAAGAACTTCTCAAAAGCCGACTTCACACTTCTAAAGACTAGTGTGGTCTCCTTTTAGGCCCCGAGCCGGCGGAAAACAGTACTCAAGCCGCTGAATCACTTACAAACACCTTCTACCAGCACCTGCAGGACTGCATGGATAAGGCAATCCCAAACAAAACAAAGACTCTTAGTACCAAAGGCAAGCATCCAGTCTGGTGGACCCCAGCCATAAACAAACTCTACAATAAAGGAGGAAGCTACTACAAGATAGAGCAAAATCCTTAAAAGGTAAGACACCCTTGATCACTATAAGTAAAAACTAAGAGCTCTCATAAAATCATCCAAAGCAAATTTCGAGAGAAAAATAGCTAAAGACTCAAAAGACAATCATAAGGCCTTCTTTAGCTATGTTAGAAACCTAGGAGGAAACTCCCAGATATGCTCAGAACTAGTTCAAAATGATGTGAAGATTACTGATCCTACAGACATTGCCAACATACTGGCTGACAGGTTCAGTGCAAACTTCTCCCCTCCCCAAAGGAGAGATATCTATACCAAAGCGATTGCAGCCCCCAAACATCTCCAGCGCCCAAGTGAGAACTGCTCTCTCCAAAGCAAAAACACAGCATCCATGGGACCTGATGGTGTCCCCGGCTGTGTGCTCCACGAACTCAATGAGGAATTAAACCCACAGCTAGGACAGCTGTTTAATCAAAGTCTTACCTCTGGATACGTACCCAAGGGTGGCGTGCTGCAACTGTGGTCCCACTTCACAAAGGCGGTGCCTCCACCGACCCTGGAAATTACCGGCCCATTAGCTTGACAAGCCTTATCTGCAAAGCCATGGAGAGGATCATAATGGACCTCATAAATAAAGACATAGGGAATTTGCAGACTTTGGATCCAACCCAGTTTGGCTTTGTCAAAGGCAGATCATGCCTTTTAAACTTGGTTGACTTCTTGAAACAGTCACCAAAGCCATTGACGAGGAAAGGCAGTCCATACAGCCTACCTCGATCTGGCTAAGGCCTTCGATACAATACCCCACTCAGGTATCATTGAAAAACTCATCAGCTTAAATGTTAACCCATACATCACAAGATGGGTTGCAAACTGGCTGAGTGACAGAACCCACAGGGTCAGAGTTGCTGGCGCCATGTCAGACTCAAAACCTGTCACAAGTGGTGTCCCACAGGGCTCAGTCCTGGGCCCACTCTTGTTTGGCATCTACTTTTCAGTACAAGCAAACACAGGAGGGTTATGGCTGACAAAGTTTGCAGATGACTGCAAACTGGGCGCCATAGTAGAAAACACATCTGACACAGATATCCTTCAGAAGGGTCTCACAGAAGCGGATGACTGGTGCCAGAGCCACGGCCTGAAGTTAAATGCCAAAAAACGCATAGTCATACCCTTTGGGAAAAACAAGGTTACCCCTAGCTACCAAATAGGTGGCAATCCACTGAGCACAGAAGAAGTTATCAGGGACCTGGGGACCCAGGTTGATAGTAGTCTGTCATTCGACACCCATGTAGCTAAAGTAGTTAGGAAGACCTTCTACATTGCCCACCTTATCATGAAGGGATTCTCATCTAGATCAAGGGAGGTCATAGTCTCCCTTTACTCATCACTCATCAGACCAATGATTGAGTACAATGCCCCATTCGGGATGTATCTGACCCGACACTTGCAGCAGCTGGAGAGGCCACAAAAGTTCCTCACCAAAAGGATAAAGGGTCTCAAAAATCTGTCCTATGCTGACCGACTGAAAGAACTCCAGCTCTATTCAGTAAACGCACGCTTGCTCAGAGGTGACCTTTGCCTAACATACAAGGCCATGTCAAACCCAGATTTGATGAATATGCTTCACCTCAAAAATCTAGATCCATCAGAGCCACAAGGGCGGAGACTTAAACCTCGACACGGCTATTAATAGGGCGTGCTGGAGGGATAGATTCATCACCCAAAGACTCCTATGCTGTGGAACAAAATCCCGGTACATGTGAGGCAGAGCACCTCGCTGGCCTTGTTCAAGAGAAATCTTGACCAATGGATGGGAGATCGCAGATATACCCCAGGGATTACCTCAGTGTCACTGCTCAACAGAGGCACAGCAAAATAATGGGTATAGTTCCCCATACTAAAGGGGTGGCGTAAGCCACAAAACGATGGGCTAGGCTTGTAAATGCCCTCGGGCAGATAGCCTAGTATGAACCTATGAACCTATGAACCTATGAGCCATGCTGAAGGTACTACTCTTCAGTGCTAGGAATCTTAACAAGAAACTGCACTCCATTGAAGCACTCCCCACCCTGGAGAATGCTGATGCCTGTGTAGTTACAGAGACTTGGTTCAAGATTGAGAAAAGCACCCCAGGAGTGCAAGGCTACAGTGCTTATCACACATTCACACCACCCTCTGGAAAAGAAAAAAATGAAAGAAGGAGGTGTTTCCATTTACATAAAAAAACAATCACAACACTAGACTGCAAGCAGGATGACTCATTTGAGTTACTCCTTGTCCAGCTGTCCATAGGAAAAATTCCACACCATATCATTACTAACTACAGGGCACTAATCATGAGCCATGAAAACCACTCCACATACCTAAAGTTAATAGAATCACTAACCATTCAGCCTAACACACTATACATGAGTGATTTTAACTACCTTTCCATAAACTGGGGAACATATATGACCACTAACATGCAAGCCCAAATATTTCTGGACTTTTGTCAATGCAAACACTCTGGAACAGCTGGTCTGCACTCTGACTATAATCTTAAATATCCCTGACATAGTACTCACAAACATAGGGAGCAGTGAACCTTCCCAGCGTAATGTCCTCACTGGTAAGATTGGATCATAAATCAGTCTCCTTTGAAATAAAGGTAATGGTAGGACCCCCATCATAAACTCATAGGATCATAGGAAGTCACTAGGCTAATGGTCCTAGGGACCTTACAAGCCTAGCCAAGTTCTACCCTTATTTCCACAATCAGAACCTAATGCCTGTGTCCAAGAGGGACACAGGTTTAACTCCCATCAAACCTTAAAACCCTAAACATTTTCCAAGGCAAATTTCTTTCTAAGTGATAGTACAGGTAATTTTAATGCTCCACCAACCCCGAAAACATGGAGGCCTATGCAGTTATATATGAATGCCCTGTACAGCCACTTAACTGTATAGAAATGGTAGTACCTGACTAAACTAAACCCAGGACTAGCCAGGAAAACAAGCTACCCTGGTGGACCCCTGGCATAAATAGACTATACAACAGAAGAAATACATTTCTGTCTAGAAGTAAGTGGGAGGGTGCACAACAGAGAAATAAAATCCATCATTAGTCTCAACAGGCAAATCAGAGGACTAGTCAAGTCTTCAAAAGCTAAATGAGACTAAACCAGCCTCCCAGGCAAAGGATAACCACAAAGCATGTTTTGAGTTATGTCCAAAATCCAACGGGAAACACTCAACAATGTACTGAGTAGGCTGTAGATGGCACTGCCTATGCTCAGCCAGAAGAAATAGTAAACCTGCTGGACGATAAATGCAGGTCAGATTTTACCTCCTCATCACCTCTGGTCATTCCTCATTAAATACTCCTTACCACTTCTTTGCCTGTTATCACAAAAGAACAGGTCATCCCTGCACTCTCTAAAGCTAGAAACATGGCATGAGTTGTTCCTGATGGAATCCCAGGGTGCTTATTAAACAGCTTGAAACATGACCTATCAGACCCACTCAGATCTCTATTTAACCACAGTCTCCAGACAGAAATTGTCCCAGTACAGTGTAGGACAGCAGCAGTCACCCCTTTGCACAAGGGGGACCATCAACTGACCCAGAAAACTACCAACCCATAAGTTTGACTAGCTTCATTTGCAAGGCTATTGAAAAGATAATCATGGACCTGATTAACAATGCCATAAGAATTTTCAGACTCTAGACCCAATCCACTTCAGCTTCATCAAGGGCAGGTCCTCCCTGCTAAATCACCAAGGCCGTGGATGAGGGTAAGACAGTGTATACACCAACTTTGACCTGGCCAAGTTATGTGATACAATACCCCACTCAGAGTCTTGGAGAGTCCCTTTTATGTCTATTGCAGATAAACTCACAAAATTGAGCATAAACCTCTACATCACCAGTTGGAAAGGGAAATGGCTAACAGTTAGAACACACATTATTAGAGTCCAGCAAGAGGCCAGTGCTGGGCCCCCTCCTGTTTGGTGTATAATTATCAGCTATCAAGGCAAATGTAAATAGCCTTTGGCTGACCAGGTTTTTTGATGACTGTAAGGTGGGGGCAATCTACCCAAATGATGATGCTATCCTACAGAAAGATCTGATGAAGACTAATGATTGGTGTCAGAGCCATGGCCTCAAACTAAATGTAAAGAGGTGCATAATAATACCCTTGGGGAAATCAAATACACTTGCAAATTACAACATTGATAGCATCCCTCAAAGAATGGACCCAGTGGTGAGAGATTTGTGTACTTAGAGAGATAGTAATCTGAACTTTGGCCGCCATGTGTCCAAAGTGGTGAGGAGATCCTTCTATGTGGCTCAGCTTGCAAGAAATGGCATGGCATCCAAATCTAAGGGTATCATAATACCACTGTAGTGGGCCCTCATCAGACCAGTAATTCAGTACAATGCACCCTTTGGCATGTACCTTGCCAGGCACCTGCAACAGCTGCAGCATCCTCAGAGGTCTCTCACCAAAAAAGTATAACTAACATGTCATATGCAGACTGATTAAAAGCCCTATCACTGTATTCAGTTTCCTATCAATTACTAAAGGGTGATCTGTGCCT
>NC_056726.1:1373364683-1373394683 GCF_019279795.1 Protopterus annectens | reverse complement strand
CGGGCTGGCAACTCGACACTAAAAATTCACTGCCAATAATTAGCAGACTGGAGCTCCGCTGTGCCGGCCCCTAACTGGGAAATGCTGAAAGACAGTTCATGTATGTGGAGCTTTTGTATTTTTTTTTTTTTTTTTTTTTTTTATGATTGTCATGTATGTGGAGCTTTTCTCCCCGGGTCTCTGCTGAAAACGGGCACCTGATTGCTCAGTCAGACCAACCCTGTAATAAAATATAAAATAATAATAAATAAATAAAAAAGCACTCAATGTTACAGAAAGTGAGGTCATAAAAACTAATAACTATGCATAAAATAAGGCAATATGCCAGTTTCATCTAAAATGTCATACCATATAAACAAAGACAGCGACTTTCATTTCTTTTATATGGGAAACACCAGAAAGTCCAAATTTGGACTGAATATTGAAAAACAAAATCAGAATTTTAATAGAATTTGGCACTGTAGGCCAGGGCATTGATTCAGCATATCTGTATTCTTTTTATATTTACTAGTTACATGGTCAGTGTGTTTTAGTGAGTGTTCTTTTCTTAAAATTTGTTTTAATTTTGCATAAATATAGCCACATTAAACTATAATGAAATCATATTAACAACTAGAACTTTCACTTAAAAACATGGATGTGAGATTTGGTCATATGAAATTGAATGTATTCTTTTCAGAACTGTAAATTAGTGTCCCTCCATATGAAGTAATGCACTCACTAGTGGCGTAGAAACTATTTTTGGGTTTCGTGAAGAGAAACAATGATCTCTGTATAAAAAGTCTATTTTTAAAGTTCTAATGCCTTTACTCAGTAACCTTTCTTCTCATTTCTGAGTCTGAAGCATTGTCAGCAGAATAATTTGTTATGTTTACTTCTTCCTTATATTTACGCTTTATATAACTCCATCTTCATTCATACCTGACTCATATGTTGTTGCATGGGCTGTCATGCTCCATGTGCTTGACCTTCGACCTTTTGTTACCATGACAGAGAACTCGTACATGGTGTTGGGTTTCAGCGCAGTGACAATATAACTTAAAGCTGTTGTATCTGCAGACTGGGAGGAAATCAACAAAATGAAATTAGGTTAGTGAAATATTCAAGGTTTAACATCATTTAGCTGGTGAAAGATTTAACATTGTCTTTAAAATGTATATATTTACCAATAAATGTCAAAAATGGGACATACAGAGAAAATCAGCAAATAAATGTATTTTAAATTTATCATCCCTGCCTCCTAACTTCCTATCCAAAAAAAAAATAAGACAATTCCTTGATAACACATTTACTACCACTGGAGACTTGTCATACAGCTGACTTAAGTATGTCCCACACATTTCTGAACTGCTAATTCTTTTTATTCAGCCATTTCCATTTGTAGGCTATTAACACAGCTGTTATAACTAACTCCCTGTTAAAACTATACTTTCTCTCTTAAATTACTGCTGACGTCTATCCAGTCTAAGAGTCTGTCTGTGTGTTTAGAGGGATAATGCCCTGGGGAAGACCCCTTACAAATGTTATTCAATGTCAGCCTCCAAACGGGCTTTGGCTGAGATGAATGGGAGACAGCAACTGATATCCCTTTGTACAACGGTGGGAAATCAACAGACATGGTAAACTATACACTCCTACGTCTGACCAGCCTCTTGAACAATAGAAGCAAAGTACTTCACTTATACTATTCATATGTAATCTTGACGGAAGCCAATTCAGGTTTGTTAAGGACAGATCCTGACTATTAGCCTGGTTGACTTCAAGAAGGCTGCTGAAGGAATGAATGAGGGCACATTAGTGCATACCATTTATCTAAACCTTGCAAAAGTAATCAACATCATCCCACACTTGGTGATCATACAAAAAGTACCCCATTTAAATGGTTAGATAGGAAATTAGCTCACAATATACAGTGGGTTCCTCCACAAGACCTGCAACTAACAATGTACCTCAGGGCTCAGTCCTTGGGAAACTCCTCTTTGGCATTTACTTCTTAGAGGTCAAAGCTACAGTTAAGGATTACTTCCTCACCAAGTTTACAAATGACTGTACTTAGTTCTATCATAAACTCCCCTGAGGATGCCAAGATCCCCCAGATGGCCCTTCCAAATCAATGGTTGTTATCAAAACCATGGATTAAAACTAAACACCATAAAATGCATAACCTCAATTTCTTCTGAAACTTAAATAGAACATGCTGGTGGATTGATGTCTAACAGAGAATACCACTTCCCTGAAATAGTCTTCCTCTCCCTGTAAAGCAAAGCATTTCTCTTACTCTATTCATGTGTAATCTGGATAGTGGATGGGAAACCACAAGTCCACCCTTGGATTGGCACACGTTTCCATTGTGGACAGAGTAGCATGTATACGTCTTCCTACCTCTGCATTATTCATACTCATACTTGTACCTCTCAGACCAAGGAATCTGGACAAAGCCATAAATAAACGTGGGACAAAGGCCCCCAAATTGGGACAATTTCTAAATACCTCTCTCACAAACATAGAAAGTTGATAGAATAACATGTTTTGCATTAGCATGAATTTTCTAAAGGATAAGAAGTCTGAAAGCCAAATGTCTGTCATTACTCTTTAACTTCAGTCATTAATGATTTGTCACTAATTTGCCAGAAAAACCATAATTTTTAAAAAATGAACCAAAAATATGAGGCAAAATCTGTACAGTTGAGAGGTATTCCCATACTACAAGGGGGTCTGGGTTAATTATACTAAAAATATTACAGCTAAAAATGTATTGGGAGTGCATAATCAAGCTTCAGAAGATACCCACAATCATTAGCCTATAAGAACCTATAAACCTAATAATATACTTCAGCAAGTGAGAAGTCCCTTGTAACAATCACATTGGCAACACACCCCTCAAAAAATGAGCCAGTAGTTACGAACCTGGGAACCTATGTGGACAATCAACTATCTTTTGATTATCATGTATCCACTGTTGTATGAAAGTGCTTTTTCATTGCATAGCTTATTACAGAGATTATATATATATATATATATATATATATATATATATATATATATATATATATGCAAAATGCAATATGAATCTCCGTATGGTCCCTGAAGAGTCTGGCAGTCAAATGAAGCAGTCAATGTGATAAAAACACTGCAGAACTCACCACCAATGCTGGAATACACCTTTATTAATGAACAGAACAACAGATAAGCGCTTTCACATACGAAGTACGCTTCTTCAGATCTACTTAACTGAACTCACATTCTACTTTATATACACACAGAGTGAAGCTGGTGCACTGTGTAATTATTCAATTAATCAATTAATCAATCTTGTTAAAAACATCTTTAAAAGGGAAACACACTGGAGCTTTAAACTGACAAAAGCTTGTAAAGCCATAGACATATAGTGAGTATCTATTCAATCAAAGCTCATAGTCAAATGTCATATTAATCAAATACATCAATCATAGAATATATAATAATATAGATGTATATGTATACATATATAAAAAGTATGTATAAAGAAATATGTCTATATATCAATATTTAATATGTACATATAATAAATATAATAAATAAATATAAAATGATAAATATGATAAATAAATGTAAATAATCTATCTATCGATACCTTTATAAAACTATTGCCATGTAAATATATAAATATATATGACATATAGGAAAGAGTGTAAACTACTATTTCATTCATAACAAAATATATACATATATAAATATGTTGATGTATGTATACGTCTAAAAACTGCTATCATAAATATAAAATATGAAATATAAAATATATATGAAATATAAAATATAAAATATGTGTGAAATGTATATAAGACAAGACAAAAATATATCTATGTACACTAAGTGAATGTGTAAGTATAACATGACATGAATATCCTATATTCTACAGTGAAAGATTCGTACTGGGTATAAAAAAACTTATTTGGCTGCTGAGAGCTACTTAAAACTAATGAGAGGCTCTATGTATCTTATGACTCATGTAAAATTTATACATTATACATTGGATCAAATGCAGGACAAAACATGTATCAATATGATCAAAAGGTTAGTCAACATGTGCATATATGCATGACAGATAAATTAATAAATTGATGTATTTGATTAATATGACATTTGACTATGAGCTTTGATTGAATAGATACTCACTATATGTCAATTGATTAATTGAATAATTACACAGTGCACCAGCTTCACTCTGAGTGTATATAAAGTAGAATGTGAGTTCAGTTAAGTAGATCTGAAGAAGCGTACTTCGTACGTGAAAGCGCTTATCTGTTGTTCTGTTCGTTAATAAAGGTGTATTCCAGCATTGGTGGTGAGTTCTGCAGTGTTTTTATCACACACATATATATATATATATATATATATATATATATATATATATATATATATATATATACATATATACACACACACACACATATATATATATATATATATATATATATATATATATATATATATATATATATGTACATATATACACACACACACACACACACACACACACAAACACACACACACACACACACACACACACACACACACACACACACGCGCATGGAGAGACAGGGAGAGAAATATCATCATGTCTGAACTACAAATCATATGATGTACATAAATGACAGCAGGTGAAATGGTTGATACATGTTTGGTCAGCTCAGGACACAACTTTTCATTGATTCCTGACACACTGGCCATGTGGAAGATGGAGGGCAGCATTTGGTCTCCTGCAGGGCCCATGTTAAAACCCATTTTGGTGATTAGACATGCCGTGAAGCTCTGAATCTATGGTGCGATAGCTTGTGCAGGGTGACATTACCACATGACCAAGGTTGTTGTCATTGAGAATCCTGAATCACACACAAACATACATACACCCACACATAAAAACTGTCTCATTGCACTGTGCAGGTTCTAACTTTTTAACTTTGAGAAATTTGCAATGCCATTACCAGGGTGGTCTTTTAAGAAACCCTTCTGTCAAGCTGTTCTGTACCATTCTACAATTACATTGTAAATGGCATTTTGCAGTCCTTTACACAAATTGCATTCAGGATCTGTGTTTCCCTAACTGTTTACTAAACAGAATAATAACTTTTTAAGCCCATTCATTCAAGAAAGACAGACTACTTGTAGAAATTAATGCTGATTGGGCTCATATGTTTTATGACTGTATAAAATTGAAAGAATACTGGAAGTCAATTAATGAATTTTTGCAGGCTCTTTTTACAGATAATTTCATTATTTCTAAATCTCTTATATTATTCAACACACCTGTACCTCAAAGTGTTAAAAATGTTAAGCTTCCCTTGTTATGGTCTATTCTAGCAGTGGCTAGGAAAATAATAACTAGAAATTGGATTTCAGATACACCTCCTTCGTTCAATGAATTTAAAAATGTTATGAATATAGTGTGCCATATGGAAATAAACACAATTAGGACACGAACAAATAGAAAAACATCTTATTATATTGTATGGGATAATTTACAAAATTTGTTAAAAAAATTTTAATTTCAATAGCATGGTATTTTAGTTTAATTAATTGATCTGATTGTAGTGGATGTCTTTGTAAATACTTTAGTTGTTTTGTTGAATATTATAATAATACCTATTTTTAATTACTTGTATAAAATTGTTATGATATTTCTCTTATATGTTAAAACAATAAACCTGTTTTGAAAAAAAAGAAAGACAGACTAAATGGTAAATTCAGAAACAAATTTCTTTTCACTTATCTTGACACACTTACAAATTATAACTAACTTGAAGAGTGTCAGAACTCAGGATACATTTAAAATAGTTTTTTAAATTATCCAGGCTATTAGCATTAAACAATGAGCATCAGATAATTGATCCATAACTGAGAGACTTCTAGCATTTTGTCTCTATCACTGAAGTCTCCTACATTAGTCATTAGCCTGTGCCATACAAGTAATGATTATTTCACAAAAAATATATATTTTCCTTTTATTTTTGTGACAGAAATAGTTGCATTTTGCTTGTTTACTGGTGCACATTGTGTAAAAAAAATGTTCATGACTTATTCATGAATATACATCATATGAGACTAATGGGTGAAATACTAAAAACAGGTTATGTCCAGGCTTCACTTTATAATGCAACAAAGTAAATGGATAGCTAAGCAAGAAGATACAATAATGAGGAACATAATTTTTAAAGAAAAAGCTTACCTTGTATTTTGCACTGGTCGAGTAGCTGGTCCTCCAACGAACAGTATAAAACCGCACTTCTGTTGTCTTCTGATTCTTCGAAATGGAGTTATCTGCCCAGCTGACCCTCATTGACTCTGACGTCAGGGCAACAGCCTGTACACCTACTGGTGGGAGCATGGGGGTGGACACATCGGGGACTGAGGTAGGGAAGTCATCAAATGAATGGTACAAATCAATATCAAATGGGTCTGTGGGGTCTGGGTCACAAAGCACCAAGCAAGCAAGCAAGCATGCAACAAATTAAGGCATAACAAATACATAATCACAATGTGGTAAAGGTAAAATAATGATGAGGAGGGAGATGAGAAGAATTGAAAAAAAGGATAATTAATTCCTAAAAGCAATGACACAAGCTCAGTATACCAAGTAAATATTCTCTGACAACAAAGAGATACGGCTTTCTACAGTAAACAAACATGAATGTAACATTTTCATAATTTAGCAATAAAGACCTCCTATACAGCAAGTCATAAACTGACAGTAATACTACATAAGCATGAACAGTGTTCCAGTTAACCCTTACATGCAGAGGTCAGGGTGCTATAAGGGAAAATACTTGAAATTTCTCAAATGAAATTGCCAACACACAATTAGTTTATGCTGTAAAAAATGGCTGAGCCCTCAAGAGCTAATTCAAACAGAACTATATTACAATACCTGTGTTCATCTCATGGAAGGGCATTCATGTAATGCCAATAAATTCCAAGTTATTATTGCTAAGAATCACATAAATCAGTGAAGAATAAATCTAAAAAGAGGATTAAAAGGGAAGAAATAATTTCTAAATGCAGTGCAACACAGGATAAACAGGCATACACCACCACACTAACAGTAAACCAGATTATAGCTTCCTGTTGATGGCTGCCCAGAAGTTCTGATCAGTTCTGAAGATACTGGACTTTAATATTGCACATTTCTGCATAGATGTCTTAGTTTAGAGAATATGCCATTGTGGGATGAAATGAATGAGGAGGCAGTCACGTCAGAATACTTGTAATATTAATTTATACTATTCAAGAGGAAACTATAAAAACATTTAAACATCTTCAAAATGTACATACTATGTTTAGATAACATATAAGAATATAGAAACATGAATGCACATTTTTCCGTTTTATTTAGCGTTCCAACTTGGACATCTGTTTTCTACCTTGCTAATGATTTTATATCAAGTCCTACTACTCTACTCAGCTGAAATCATTATTTGGTGTTAAGTCATCTCCTATACATTTTCCCAAGCTTGTAAATCCATCTCAGCTGAAGGCCAAGGTCTTATCAATTGTCTCTTTCAGTTATGTCCAAAGACTGCTTGCAGGGCATGCAGAAAGATAAAGTCTACTGAGAAAAACAGATCAACTTAAAAGAGAGGGGAAAACATTTGCATACTATAAGGCAAAAACTGACAAGCGTAACACACAGGCATACAGTCAAGATATACTAATCAGAATTTCAGGTGAAAAAATAAAATTTGATCCAAAAATAATGGGTACAAATGTGTTAATATGACAACAAAAAGAGAAGTCTGAAAATATGTTGTTTATATTTACTGAAAAAGACAGAACGTGGAATTATATGGATGCATAAGGGAGACCTAGTACATTTATATAGAGAAAAAAATACCATAGAGCAAAACTAAGCAATAGCAGAGGCTGATGAGATATGTGAACTACCATATTAATAGCCCAGAAAATATCCGATGGGACTGCTAAGCGGCCCAGCCAACAGCTGCATACCGACACAAACAGATTCTGACAAAGGTAGCAAGAAACAATTATCCTTCAAAAGATAAAATCATAAAGATTCAATGACCATTTCGCTTGACCTCAGTGATACAGGCATTTACTGAGCCTCAAAAGAAAATAAACTGAGTAATACTATCTATTAAATGACATTTCTAACACAATCATCAAGTGTATTCTCATTCAAAAGTGCCTTTCTTTCCCTTCAATCCAGCCACAAGAGTTCACCTACAAAGAAAATGTGAATTTAGCAGTAATCTTACAGATTTCTGCCTGAAGCTGTTTCTCTATCCACCTATCTCACGTTTTGTAAAAAATGTATGTTATTTCCTTCTGAGATTTGCCATGTTATATGTACCATCATAATAGGCTAGGAGGTGTAGCTCATATCATGCTTTTACAGCCTTGAGGAAGTAAAGTAATGAAGCAAATTATTGACTGTGGTCACAATATCAAGATAAAAAGGTTTTAAACTTAGACACTGACAGTAGTTAATCCTTTTATGAGCATATTTTTGTTATAAATGACAATCCTTTAGCATCTCATAAAAAAATGAGGCTGAACACTGTAGTTCTAAGTATAAGAAAAGTACTTGAATGTTTCAGGCTTAACACGTAAATAACTTGAAATACTGTGTATGAGTTATCATTAATCCATTCAAATGGACACCTTGCCAGACATAGTCAAAAAGTAGTAAATCAAAGTATTTTCAGAGTATGTCAGTAAAAAAATATTATTTAAGTAAATCTTTTCTGACCACAACATACTATGTGCCTCATGTCACTACATCAGAAAGCTAAAAACCTACATCTTAAAATGAAATAACGCAGTTTGGTGGCTCCATATCAGAAGTGCAATAATTAATAGTGCACATCACCTCACTTTGAAACTTACAAATGATTCTGTAAAAGCAAACAGCACATTCTGAAACTTGCCCTTATACTTTTAACGTGATTTTCACAAGGGGAAAAACATTCACACACGTCTGATATGGGGACTGTATAACCCACAACCCTGATACTTTGAGATTATACCTCAATACATGAAAGACTCACAATTATTACTAACCCCATTCACACTTAAGTTTTTGTTGTTTGAAAGATTACATTTATAATCCTTGAACTTTCAATATGTGCTGCAAAATGGCAGTGCCCATGAGACCATTTTGTGGTAAAACAAATTAGAAAAAACTTCTAGAATGATACATGGACATATGCCCAGCAAAAAGATTGAGACGTCATCATAAACATCTTACACAGCAACTGGAGTCACAGAGCCACAGCGGGTAGCACACTTGCCTTTGGTGCAGAATTCTGGGGTTGTACTCCCACATCAGTGAGTTAGATCAATTTTCAAACACTGACACTGCATTGAAGCATACGGAGGGGTGTTGCACTTTTAAGTGGGCTGTCCTTTGGATGAGACATTTAACCAAGGTCTTATCTGCCTGAGTTGTTGGTAGCTCAGGTGGATGTAAAACATTCCATGGCACTTAAAAAGAGTAGGAGATGTACCCTGGTGCCCTGGACAAATTTCCGCTAGACAGTATGAAAACCACCTTCAGTCACGCCTGAAAAAACGACATTGGCCTAGTGGAACTAACCTAGTCAGTAAAGTGTAACAAAAAATATGTTTAAGGTAGTCTACCTTTTTAATCCAAGGCTTCAACACATCTTTCCTACTTCCCAGAGAAGGAATGAGATAAGCAGGAAAGAGGCTCTCAAATATCTTTAGTAAAGATTGAGTCAAAAATTAATTAAGGCTGTTTAACTTCTTTGCATTTTCTCTATACTGTCTACCCTCACTTTGCCATCTCTGACGTTCTGTTATCATCTTTCTTCTTTCATTCACTTAACTTCAACTAATCTTCCCAGCTTTGATTTCTATCCTTAATTGACTTTCTGCTTTTGTCTTGCCCTTCAGTCTTTGATGGTGTGTTCCTACCTTCTTCACGTTTGCCTGCATTTCTACTATTTCTTCTTCAGCTTTTAGAACACCCTTTCATTTGCGATGTCTGCTTTTTATCCTTCCCATTAGAATCACAGTGATCTTGTTTCAGTGTTTTCCTTATTCCTTCCTCATAGCTGTTTGAAAGCATTGATTAATTCAAACAGGCAATCTGTCTATTTCCTTTTCTATCTCCATTCCCTCATCGACAAATTTGTCTCATTCATCTGTCCCCTCTCATCTTCCCCAGGTGTTAACCAAACATGACATGGTCACTGTTGGTCAGGGATGCCCTTACTATAAAGAATTCTCATCTATCTTTGATAAGTTAGTGTCTACAGTGGTTTATTCGTTTTTTTTTCTTGCATTAGCTGGATAAATTACATCTGGTTAGAAATACTTTGGTTAGTTCATCTTCCTTTCCAGTTTTGGATGTAGAAATGCTCCAGGCTACTTCTCACACATTATAACCCCTGTAAGCATGGCATTCTTCTTTTAGACTCTAATTTTTCATACTGTTCCTTACTTTTCACTGTCTCTGTCTTCTGTCGTTGATCAGACTTCTAACCCAGTTACAGATTCAAAATAAAATAAACATATAAAGAACATAACATATTTAACCAACAGCTTTAACATATATCCATTTGTTTACTTGTATATCTATCTATCTAGCTATCTCTTCATTAATCCAGAGGACTAACAGAAGAAAATCTATTTACAGTGGATGCTTGGGAAAACCACACCAATCATACAACAATGAGTAAAAAAGTCTACAAAATGAATGTAGATTTATAAATATAGAAATTATTTTAGACAGAGATATAGGCAAAAATATCATTGCAATGAAAAAACAGTTATATGTGTTAGTTGTAAAAAATAACACTGGAAGGATATACCAAATGAACAGTAACTGCTGGTAACAGATAGAAAAGGTCACATTCAAGCTGGCTCGCCACTGCTAAATTGTTTGTGAAAACGTCAGAAGTAACCAGACTCACACCGTATTGCTGTTTCCATTATAGTTTAATCTATCCAAATAGTTACACTCTCTGAGATCATTTCAATTCTATTATAACACAGCTAGCAAAAGAGTCCTTTTGATTTTCACTATACAGATTAATGCACACAATCAAGACGTCACTGAAGAAGAAAAAACAATGTCCAGTTTATCTACCCTTTTCAAAGGGCAACCAATGTTATTTTTAATGTCCTCGTGGTCTGCGTGACTGTTTTTTGTCTCTGTCACTTGTCCTTTGTTTTTTGTATCTGAAGTCTTTCCCTTTCCTTTCCCTAAAACTTCTTTATTATTACAACAGGATGCCATTTAGCCCACAGTATGCATTTACAGTAAAAGCTAACTGAAGTATTTACAGTAAAAGGTAACTAATCACGTTTCATTCTTGCCAGCTGTTACTCTTAACACTACATTTTCAAGCTTGCTAAGCACGTCTTCTGTGGTTTGGCCTTGCAGTTTCTGCTTTTACCAACAAGCATTTATTTCAAAAGTTTGTATCACGTTAACCCTTGCTTCACAAGTCAAAACCTTGTATTAATATTTCTTTTGCATTACAGCATACATTTAATTGCTTTGGGGAAAGAGTATTTAATCTCTATCACAGTGGTAACTGCATTTTGGTTATTAGTACATACATAATCCAGTCAAAAACAAGAGTAGCAGTGTATGCGGATGCTGTATAGTGAATGCACACACCTAATCATGGTACGCTGGCTGCACAAAGAAAAACAGATGAGATGTCTCAGCAGTAAACTTGGTACTCTGTTTAGTAAACATCACCAGCAAAGGTAAAAGTAATATACAAGCCATGCTCAATGAAAGTGGTGCAGACATAAAGGATATGCATAAAAGAAGCATCAATTATATTCATATCATTGAGATTGCTGAAAGAAAAGCAAATAACTTAGCTTGGCTAAAGTAACATCTAATAGACTTAATGGATAAACAAAAACTGCCACAGGAAATACATGATGTGAAAAGAAGACACAGTAAATACAACCAAAAAGCAAGAGGAGAAAATGTGAATGTCGTAGTAGGAATTAGGAAGATCAAGGTGTCTGATAATGGCAAGAAAAGGGGGTGGTTAGGTTAGGCAGATGAAATGGGGAGTGAATAAGAACAGTATGTAGGATGCAAAATACAGAGAAAGTGAGACAGAGAAAAGAGAGAGTTGTAAATGGGATTAACTAACTAAAAGTACAATGGATGTTGAAAGAAGTGATATAGAGAGACTAGCCAAGCAGTTGAACATTCCACATATTTAGTTTTATCAGGTAAACCCATATGGAATATAAGAAAGCTAGATCATTTATTTATTTAATATTTGTTAACAAGGAAAACAGTTACTTGCCATTTTAAAGGTATGTTTGAAGGCATGTTCTTGAATACAAACTGCACAATCTTGCAAGTTGTACATATCTAGTTTGTCTATTACAGAACTGGCCATTGTTTCTTCTGGAAGTCCCTCTTCAGTCTGTTCTTTGCCCTCATCTCACATCAGCTTCCATTCCTCCCTGTACTCCGACGTTTCAGCCCTGCCTGATCTTTAGATATCCTGGTCATTTTGTATGTTTTTCCAGGCTTGTCCACATCCCGTAAGCCCAGTAGTAGCACACTACCTTTCCTACCCACATTTCTTTCACTGCTTATCATGGCCCAGTATGTTCTCATTGTTTTCTATGTTTTCTAACCTGTGTCCTTCGATCCCCATCTCCATTTTTTCTTATTCCTGTTTCCTTTCTGCCTCTTGCCCTGTCAGTTCTGTACAGCTATCTATGTAAGAGAACAAACTGAGGAATAGTCAAACATAAGAAAAAAGGAAAGAGACAAAAACAGCTCTAGAGAATAAGGAGCGAAAACTTTTCAATATTTACAGAGGTTGAGAATGTGCATTTATCATGTCCTCTCAGCAAGTGTGGTCACTAATGAAATAGTAATTCCCTCAGTCCTTTCATACAGGAAGTGATCATAAAGCAGCCTCAAAAGTAAAGGTACACAAGGCAGTGTAACCCAATAAGATTCACTCTAGAGCTCTTTGACAACTGAGAAGGCATACTGCGATACCTCTAGCTAACTTGTTCAAAAGATGCTGGGAGTAATTAAGATTTCTGAAGAGTGAAAGAGGGCAGTTGACATTCCATCTTACAAAGAGGAAGCAACTAAGATGCTCACAACTAATAGCCTGTCATTTTGATCTAAATTTTAGGTAAAATCACAGAATCATTTATCAGGAGAAATTTTTGATAACATCTAAAAAATCTAGAAACAGCGAAGTAATGGACTCAATGCAGCATAACTTCACATCAGGAGAACCATGTGTAATACTTTAATTTAACAGCTTTGTTTGACTGGATAGTAAAATTAAATGGGTTGTAGATGCAGCTTGCACAGAATTCTTAAAAAAAGAATTGTTTTGTAAAACAACTTTCACACATAAAACAGAGATAAAAATAGGATGCAGAGCAGTGCTAAGACATAGAAAACTTTAATATAAAACAATAAAAGTTTTTTTTTTATGTGTTAGCCCTGCTCTGTGTCCTATTTTTACTTTTGTTTTACTGTTCTGCTGAGTTTGGATGTGAGTTACCTCCACCAGGCAGTCGTATTCTCTCCTAGCTATTTTTATATATAACTTCTGCTTGTACAATCTATTAAGTTGCATGTGGGCTTTCTCTTTAGCAACTTCCACCTCTGTAAACTTTTAGAATTATATAACTGTAACTACTGTTTTTATATAAATGTAAATAGAAATGTAACTACTCTGTGCTTAACTGGAACTTAGTATAATGCAATGTAAGTAAATGGAGCTTTTCTCACCGAGCCTCTAATGAAAATGGATATTACCCAGTCAGACTTTCCTGGTAAACAAAGACAACTAACTACCTAAATAAATAAATAAAACAATAAATAATAAATAATTCTAGCTTGTTATCTGCTGCAATGCTACACAGAAAATGAATCAGCAAACTGGCCAGTCTTTGCCTGGTACCACATGCATGACATTGACTAGACAAAATGGTAAAACTACTGTGAGGGTTACAGCATACAAGTTCCCTAAAATGAAAGCATGATTATCAATGGGTGCCACAAACATGTGCTACAGAAACAGTCCTTTAAAATGTCTTTGTGAAGAAGGTTTTGATATGCACAAAGACATGCAACCGGACTGATACACCTGAATATATAGAAAATAAGAAAGAAAGAAAGAAAGAAAGAAAGAAAGAAAAGCTCCATCAAGAGTATAATAATGGTCAAAGGCAAGGTGAATTAGATGCAATGCAATAACATGCAAAAAAGAGTGGTCATCTCAATGAGGCAACTGGAGTAACAGAATTAGCATCAAAACTGGAAGCACTCATATCAGACGATCTAAAAGTAAACATGCAGTATAGGGTATAGGATCACAGGATCATAGGAAGTTACTAGGCTATTGGCCCTGAGACACTACAGAGCCTAGCCAAGAATTTAGCCCTTGTTCTGACAAGTCAGCACCCGATGCCCCTGTCCATCAGGGACACAGGTGGAATCCCAGGGGTGTATTTTCTGTTTCCCATCCAGTTATCCAGGTTACATTAAAAAAGGGTTAATGAGGTGCTCTGCTTGATGTGGAGAGGGATTCTATTCCACAGAAGGGGGAGTCCCTGGGACACAAATCTGTCCCGCCAACAAGTCCTATTGATATCACAGACCAAGTTGAGGTCACGTGTGCAAGTTACTCAAGTGGAGCTTGACTTGCAGATATGCAGCAGTCCCATCAAGGCGGGGTCTGAGATGGCTTTGTATGCCAGACAGAGGCCACCTCTGAGGAGTCTGTAGGAGACTGAGAAGAGGGACAGGGCCTATAGCCTATCTGTGTAGGGTAGATGTTTGAGGCCCTGGATTCTCCTGGTAAGGAACTTCTGTGGTCTCTCCAGCTGCTGCATGTACTATGTGAGGTACATGCCGAAAGGAGCATTGTACTCAATAATGGGTCTTATAAAGGAAGAATACAAGTATGTTATGACCACTTTGTCCCTGGATGAGGTACCCTTTCTATTGAGGTGGGCCATGTAGAAAGCTTTCCATACAATGGAGGCAATATGGTGGTCAAAAATCAGTTTGTTATCAACCTGGGTGCCCAAGTCCCTCATAGTTGATTGTGTGCTTAGGACCTTGTTATTAATGTGATAATTTGTGGGGATATCACTCACTCCAAAGGGGATGATGATGATGCATTTTTTGGCATTCAGTTTGAGCCCATGTTTCTGGCACCAGTCATATGGTTGTGTGAGACCCTCTTGGAGGATGTCCACATCACTATGGGAACTGATGACAGTGCCCAGCTTGCAGTCATCTGCAAACTTGGTCAGCCATAGCCCACTGGTTTTGGCCTTCACCTCAAAAAAGTATATCCCAAACAAGGCCCCAAGACCAATCCCTGGGGTACACCACTCATTACAGGTCGACTGCTTGAGATGGCTTCCCCTATTTTGACTAGGTGGGTTCTATCAGTGAGCCAATTTGCTACCCATCTGCTAGCATATGGATTGATGCCTAGTTGAGAGAGTTTATCTATTATACCCAACTGGGGAATAGTATTGAAGGCTTTAGCCAGATCAAGGTAGGCGGTGTGCACCATCTTCCCCTCCTCCATGTCTTTGGTGACTGTCTCAAGAAGTCGACCAAGTTTAACAGGCATGACCTCCTCTTGATGAAACCAAGCTGTATGGGATCAAGCGTTTGGAGGTTGCCAATGTCCTTGTTAATGAGGTCCATGATAATTCGCTCCATGGACTTGCAGATCAGGCTAGTTAGGCTGATGGGTCTATAACTTCCTGGATTGGTGGACGTTCTGCCTTTGTGCAAAGGGATGACAGTGGCTGTCCTCCACTTTGCTGGGATGAAGCCAGTACTCAGACTTTGGGTGAATTGGGTGTCTAATAGTGCTGCAAGTTCCGGCTTGAGTTCATGCAGGATGCAGCCTGGGATGTTAACTGGTCCCATGGAGGCTGTATTTTTTGCCTTTGAAAGGGTAGTGATGACTTGCTCCCTAGAGATATGAGGAGGGGGTCCACTGCTGGGGATGTCCTGATTTACGGATGGGGGGACAGAGGGGTAAAGTTTTTACTGAACCTGTCTTCTAGCAGATTGATTATATCTATGGCGTTTGTGTATGTGGTGTCCTTGACACCAGTTCTGAGCAGATCTGGCTGCTTCTTTTGAGATTGCAGACATATGCAAAGAAAGCCTTATGATTGTCTTTAGTAGATGTGGCCGGTTTGGACTTGAAGTTTGCTTTTGAGGATTTCACTAGTGCTCTTATTTGCTTGTTCAGACTGAGGAGAGATTGCTTTCAACTAGGCATCTGTTCCTTCTTGATCCTCAACAGCAGTTTTTCATTTTATTATAGAGATTATTTATTGCAGATGTCCACCAGACAGGTTTACTCTTACTTGAGGAGGAGGATTTTGTCCTGTCCGGTATTGTATTCCTGTTTTCGTGCAGCTATACAAATGCTCGTATAGTACTTTGGTGTAGGTTTGGACATATGTGCCAGTTCTTATGGAGGGGGAGGGAGCTGTGAAGCTGTTTATACCCTCCCTCAGGAGGTTGTAATCAGCTTTTGAGAAGTTTTTTTTGTTTGACCCTATCTAGGGGGTGGTTGGGAGAGATGGTGACTTCAAAAGTGACTGCTTTGTGATCAGATCTTACCAGGGAGGATGACACTGTAGGGATGCTGCAGTGGTTACTCATGCTGTTTAATACCAAGTCCAAGATATTTTTACCTCTTGCGGGGGTGTCATCCAACTGGTCCAAGCCTTTTCCATCAACAAAATCAAGGAATCTCAAGACATTTGTGGTTTGGCATGAGTAGTTCTTCCAATCTATGGTTGGATAGTTAAAGTTGCCCAGGATCAGGGTAAAGGGTTGAATCTTGATAGATTCAAAGAGGTCTGTATAGGTGGGGTGTGCAACTTGAGTCAAAGTTGTGGGCCTGTGGCTAGCTATGATTTGAATAGGGGTCCTGTCAATGGTTAACTGCACCTGTAGTGTCTCCTGTGCGTCATACTGTTTGACTAGCCTGGAGGTGTACATGTCTTTTATATATATATATATATTGCAACTCCACCCCCTTTTGCTTCGCTGCCCACAGTTTGGGATCCGAATGTATGAAAGGACGAGTAACTTGGTATGGCTGGCATGCTCTCTGCAGTTTTGAACCAGGTTTCTGTGACTGCACAAATGTCAGCATCTTCCAGGGTTAAGAACGTGTGCAATGACTGCAGTTTCATGTTTAGGCTCCTAGAGTTTAGCAGCACGTCCCTTTAATTTCCGTTCTGATAAAATTTTCATGTTGGTAGTTTTGACCTCATGGCATTGCCTAAAAAAGGCACTATGGGGGTGGCAAGAGCCTTTGCCAGGAGCCTGAAGCCCAAGGGAGAGAGATGCAGGCCATCTCTGCCAAAGCATCATGGTTCGTCAGTCATGTCTTCACAGGCTGTCAGATACTGGATCCTCTTGGAATGACACCAGAAACTAAGCCAATTGTTAAAGTAAATAATTTTCTGTTTATATTGAGGCATCATTCTGGGTGATGGCAGAATGCTGCTTAAGGCTAGGAACATACCTATCTGGGGCACATATTCAGTGAGCTCTATCATGTCTCTCTTTATGTAGTCCAGCGAGGTACGTCTCAAGTCGTTCATGCCAACATGGACTATGACAGAATCATAACAGTACCTGTTGTTAAGGAACTTGAATGCATGGCTGATATGCCAGATTCTGGCACTGACAAACAACTTACCGTGACTTTCTCCTTATCCAGCCTTTTGAGGGGCACATCTGTGTGTCTCACAATGGAGCCTCCCATGACTAATATGTTGAGTTTATGTTTCGGCCTTAGTGGCTGTAAGACACAGGTGTGTGGACTATGTACAGTGTGTGCTGTGGTAGGCAATGAAGTTCACAAGTGTTTTTGCCTCTGAGGTCTCTTTTGTTTGGGTATGTTTTTTTTTGAGGACCTCCAGATATGTGGGTGTGTGTTGTGTAGATGTGGATGGTGGTTGAGGTGTGGTGTTTATGCTGACAACCTTCTCAGTATCAGATGTACTGGTTTGTAAGGGAGAGACTCTAGGATTTTAATGTAATTGCATCTCTCACAGATTGTGTTCCTATGTGTTAGTAGTAGAGGGTTGTCAATGTACATGAAGCAGTTTCTACAAAGAAGTAAACAAGGCAGATTGCATAGTAGCATGCATAGGAAGAGACATATAGAGTCATAGATTCACAGACTGTTACTAAGCTAATGACCAGGGGGTGCCATTCTAAGCCTAGCCAAGTTTTCCTGAAAGAATAAAGATGTCTTGTATCCAAACAGGACATTGAAGGCCAGGCACTTATAAGCTACCTTTGTCCATAAGGGACATGGGTGACCGGCCCTATGTAAATTTCCTATTCCCTGTCCATTGGTCTAGGTAGTACATAGACTAGATAACAGACAAACTCAGCTTCACATGGATGGGAAGCCTGTTCCATAGGAACAAGACGTATACCCACTGTATTCCAATAATTCTTAAAGAATGGGGATTTCTGGAGAGGGGTTGCACACCAAGGAAGTGAGGAAATTGGAAAAAAAATCTTTGAAATATATCAAAGCAACTACCTCTTCTCCATTTATCTGAGTTCAGAAGGAATCAGTTTTCCCACAAGAAGGAGATTCAGCCACCCAGGAGGTTTAGAGATAAGAGATGGTGAGGGGGAGGACTGATGGGATGAAGTCACAGTTGGGAAGCTCCTGTACTAGATTGTGGAAAACTACACTACAAAAACTGCATGACATGCCCTGGTTCCCTTTCAAGACTTTTACATTCTTCATATTGCCTTTTTTTATTTATACCTATGCATCTTAGCATGGTTTCTTAAAAAAAAAAGCCACAGCTCAATGGGGTATTTCCTGAATATGTGGGAAATGGAGGGCAGAAGGTCTACTTAACGCAATAGTCTTCAGTTTTGTCTTTATGCCTTTTGACTAAGTCCTTAGAGAGATCAAAGAGATTATCTCTCCTTAAAGTTGCATTTAATAATGGCCTCCTTGCATCATCTGGTAGGGGTTAGATCCTAAGTCATGCATGCTACCCAATCAGAGTTCCAGCTATAACCACCTCAAAAATGCTTCCCAGCTTCGATTTGCTTGTGGATGTCTCCCTAATACTAGAGTGAGTGTTTCTGGCAAGTTAAAACTCAGACAACAAGGATTTCAGAAGTATTAAACTTCATACTTAAGCTGTGACTCTCATCTCTCTGTTATTAAGAAAACTTTTTGCCTGGTGCCAATTGAGATTCACAACCCCCACTCCCCAAAGAGTATCCAAGATGATTACCACCGCATCTTCTACCAAATGTTCACAACATTGTTTGTGCTGCTTTTGTACCCTGTAAAAAAACAGGCTTAATGAGCATTGTGGGTGGGGGCTTCAGAGAAAGACTGTACTGAAAGCCTGTCACCCACATATACAAAAGCCCACAGTATAGGAGATGGCTGAAGGTTATGATTTCTCTGGCCCCAGTAATCTTGCCCAAACAGTCCAAAATCTCTTCTTCCAAATCAGAGTATGACAAAAAGTTCATGGATGGAGTCCTTTTTATTTTCATTCAGTGACAAGCCTTATACGTGGTTAATACTGGTGTTTGGGGAAGCAAGAGGTTGCAGGTTTACATAATATTCCACCTCAAATCTTTTGTAGCTATATTGATGAGGAACTGTATTTTCTGTCTGAAAGGCAATTAGCTGCAGATCAGGTACCCAGCTCTTAAGCATTAGAAGGGCTGATAGCCTCACCAAAGAAAATGATGGTTATAAAGAGAAAGATGCCCCAGCCATAGTGAAATTCAAGAAGATGTTAGGGATTTCTAGGGTCTATATTATATAATCGAAAGGAACGAATGTTGAATGGTTTAAATGTCGAAATTGCCGTTCATCGATTTGTTTTTTGTGAGATTGCGGTACAGTGAAGATCAGTAATTTTGCCCTTTCTTCACTGTAGTGCGATCTCAGAGTTGGTATATATAATTAGCGGGGAGTGTGGGGAGCACAGCCCCCCCCCAAAAGCAATTTCAATGAACAGCAATTTCGACATTTAAGCAGTTTAATATTCGTTCCTTTCGATTATATAATATAGACCCAGATTTCTAAAACCTCCAGTTTTTGAGGATAGAATTCTCTTCAGATGCTTTCCACAGAAAGGCCAAAATTCTCACCCAGTGTTGACTGATCAGTACGCAAGTTTACACCACTAACTAATTAAACTTTTGAGACCTGATTATCTGTGTCAATAACATCCTACTATCTGCCATTAAAGGGACTACTGCTGTAACAGACATTTTTCCTGTAAAAGCACCACTAAAATTTCACCAATACCTAGTTGCACATAGGACAACTAATACAGAGTTGCAAACTGGATACTCCTGACATTAGTTTACTTTCTCACTCCAACTGTCTAATCAATAAAAAAAGAGTCTGTTGCCATGGATACGAACTTTACTATCTCCATTGTCAGCTTGGTGGATATGGGCATCCTGAGGTAATGTAGAAATTACCTCATGTTTACTGACAACCAGTTACTTTTCAAAAATATGGTATGGGAGATATGTATTTACACAATGTCACTGGAGTGGAAAGCTCTCACAGAAAAGCTCTCCTAATGTCAATAAGGTTGTCAGCAGTGTAGACGCTGCACCCATCACACACACAATTCAAAGCAGACGCATAGACCTACATATTTTGAGGCAATTAAATATAACCATCCTAAACCCCAAAGACCTCCTAGACAAAGTACACATAAAAAACACCCTCAGCAACTCCAAATGCACACTTTCAAAACAACATTCACATCAACACATACAGCCACATCTCATGGAGCCTCAACTTCTAAGCCCACATGCCAACATTCTAATCATTGGAGACTGCATTGTGAGACACACTGATGTCCCTCTCTCCAGGCTGAGTAAGGAGAAAATCATGGTCAGTGGCTTATCAGGGACCTGGACCCATTCGTGCAATTGGGACCACAAGTATCAGTATGACTCAGTCATAGTCCATGTGGGTATAAATGACCTGAGACGTACCTCCCTAGACTATATGAATTGAGACATCTTGGAGATCTCGGAATATGTGTCCCAGGCTGGTATGAGCCCAGTACTGAGCAGCATTTTACCTTCTCCAAGAATTATGCCACAGTATGAATGGAAGATGACTGACTTTAATAACTGGCTTTGTTTCTGGAGTCATTCTAAGGGGATGCAGTATTTGTCAGCATGGAAGGAGATGGTCAGCAGACCACACTGCTTTGCCAGGGATGGTTTGCATCTCTCCCCTCTAGGCTTTTGAATATTAGCTAAAACATTGTCCTCCCACATAATGCCTTTTTTAGGCAATGACAAACTAAAAGTACTTCCGACATAGCAAATCAGAACCAAGAAATTCTAAAGGTGTTACTGCTCAATGCTTGGATTTTAAAAACAAAAAAAAACCTCCACTCACTAGGAGCTGTCTATACCCTAGAGAATGCTAATATCTGTGCGGTCACTAAGACATGGTTTAAAGTCGCAGAGAGCACACAGTTATCCAGAGTATGGAGAATCCTTTCTCCCTCATTTCTAAATTTTTAAAACAAGACAGAGAAATAAATGACTTGGCATAAAATAAACTTGGATACCACTTTAGGCATTAAGGAAAGATTAGTTGTTAAGGAAATCCTGCCTTTGTGGAAAATGAAATAAGGGTGACCCATCATAAGAGTTTGCAAGTCAGATATCCTTCCTGTAGAAGTCATAGCAAGCAATAAAACTGTTTTCCATGTTAAGAACCTCAAACAAGCATGATGAGCTGCTTCAAGTGGAGTTCATTTTTCTAAAACAAAGTTAAGATCCTAAGGAAAAGCCATCTTTGTTTGAGACCTGGTATGCTACACTATTTTCAAAAACATTTTAACATGGAAAGTACAGTTGTGTACACTTACCATAAATGTAGATGTTCGGGTTTATTCACTGTTGCAGTCATCACACTTGGGTTATCTGCCTGCAGGTAGCCCTCAGTTAGCCTAAATACCAGAGACTTAGTACTTCTGCGTCGGTTGCTGTCGCTCCAGGACTGATGTCAGGTCATCAGGGGTATAAAAACAGGCAGCCGATGCCATTACATCAGTTTTTCTTGCCCCAAATGTCAGGAGCCCCCCAAACAAGCCGCTAAGCTATGGTGGGGAAAACACCACCAGTAAAAAGTAAATATCAATATCCCTGAAGGGGGTGAGTAACAGACATAGAGAGGAGAGAAAGAGAGAGAGAGAGACAAGGGGGCTGGAGGGCGGGAAAGCATGATTGCAACAGTGAATACAGTCGAACATCTACATTTATGGTAAGTGTGCACAACTGTACTATGTTATTCATGTTTCACTTTTGCAGTCATCACACTTGGGTAGATTCCCAAAGCTGAAGAAGGGTGGAGGCAGTCAAGAAGAGTTGGGGCTGACTAGTATGCCTTGCAGGACTGCTGTTGCAAAACCCGCCCTGGATTTGGAAAAGATAGGTAGGTGGTAATGCTTGGTGAAAGTGTATATAGAACTCCAGGTAGCAGCTTCCAGGATGTCCCTGGTAGGGACTCCCCTGAGGAATGCTGTAGAGGTAGAAGTTGCCCTAGTGGAATGTGTTATGACCCCCCTGAGGGGTTGGTTTCCCATGGTGCTTCTAGCAGAAATGGACGCAGTGTGCTATCCATTTGGAAATTGTTTGTTTCAAAATGGCCTTGCCCTCTGCCCCTGGTGCAAAGCTGGCTAGCAACTGGTCAGATTTCCTGAAGGGCTTTGTCCTATCAAGGCAGAATCTGAGCTGTCTGTGCACATCCAAGGATTGCAGGATCCTTTCCCCTTTACTTTGAGGATTAGGGAAGAAGGTTGGCAAATGGATGGCTTGATTGAGAGCCACAATGGACACCACTTTGGGCATAAAGGAAGGGTTAGTCCTGAGGGAAACCCTGTCAGCATGGAAACTAATGAAGGGTTCCACGGCCATAAGTGCTTGTAGCTCAAATACTCTTCTGGCTGAAGTGATGGCCAGAACCAAGGCTGTTTTCCAAGAGAGGAATTTTAACTCTGCTGACACTGCAGGCTCAAAGGGGGGAAGCGTGAGCTTTTCCAGTACAAAGTTAAGGTCCCAAGCAGGGGTGGGTGCTTTCCTTGGTGGCCTTAAATTGTTTGCCCCTCTCAGGAACTGTTTCATAAGAGGGTGAGAGAAGAGAGGTGGCTCAGTGTTGTAATGAGTCAAAATGGCAGAGGCATGGATCTTAATCTAGGAGAAGGATAGGCCCCTGTGGAGTAGATCTGCTAAGTAATCCAGGATTAGAGGCAGGGAGGGCACAGCTGTGTCCTCTCCTTTGGATTGAATCCAGGAGCAGTGCCTTTTTCACTTATCAGCATAGGATTTCCTTGTACTGGGTCTTCTGACTTCAAGAATGACGTCCAGCACCTGCTTGCTTAGGCTGGTTACTGTGGGGAGAATTCAAGGAATAAGCCAGGCTGCAAGATTTAGGGTTTGCAGTTGCGGATGCAAGATCTGTCCCCCCTGCTGAGAGAGCAGGGTTGGGTTCTGGTGTAGGTGCCAGTGTGGCACCAGTGACAGGCTGCACAGGAGTGGGTACCAGTGCTGGCATGGCCAGTCCAGGGAAATCAAAATTGTCCTTGGTCTGTCCTGTTTTATCTTGAGAAATACACTTGAGAGAACGGGCAGAGGGGGAAAGGCATAGATTGAGAGATTTACCCACTGGAAGGATAGGACATCCACTTTCCAGGGCCTGCTGTGAGGTGTCCTGGTGCAGAATTTGCTGAGCTGGTGATTGCAGGGGGAGGCAAGGATATCCACCACTGGGGTCCCCCATTTCTGAATCAGAAGGTTGAAGATGCTGGGCTCTAATTGCCACTCATGTGGATCTAGGAGATTTCTGCTTAAGTTGTCTGCCAGTGAGTTTTGTTTGCCTGGCAGGAATTGAGCTTGCAGATGGACCTGCATGTCCAAGGCCATGTTCCACAGGGCCATGGCTAGCCTGCAGAGTGGGTAAGAGTGTGTTCCCCCTGCTTGTTGATGTACCACATAACTGTGGTGTTGTCTGTTTTTATTAGTAGGTGTCCTGGTGAGAGTAGGGATCTGAAAGCTGTCAGTACGTGCTGCACAGCTAGCATCTCTTTTTGTTTGATGTGCAGATGGATTTGACTTGGACTCCAGTGGCCCTGAATGCACTTGCCGTCCATGTTTGCCCCCCAGGCATAGTCTGATGCATCTGTGGTTAGGGTCTGGGTGACATGGGGTTGAGTAAAGGGCAGCCCCTTGTTGTGGTTGCATGCTGTTGCCCACCAAAGAAACTCTGTCCTTAGAGAAGGTATGATAGGAATGACAGTTTCCAAGTCCTGAGAATGTTGACACCAAAGACTTTTTAAGTTGGGGGTTTCACAAATTGGTCTAGAAAGGAAAGACCTTGGACTAGTTTCCATGAGACTTCTTTCTTTTGTACAAATACATTTTTGAATAAAAACCTTCTCATTTTGGAGAAGGATGGACAGCTTCTACCTCCATCTGAGGGGGCAGATGATGAATGACAGGAGGGGAAAAAAATAAGTTTAATCTAGAGGGTGAGGAGGAATATTCTAAAATGGCGGGTGATTTTCCCACAGCCATTTATATCCCTAATGAATGACTTTCAGAACCCATTTTTTTGATACTGTGTTTCCAAAGAAAGAAATTGGGGAAAAATTATAGAGTCTTGTCAGGGTGGGAACAGGGGAGGGGTTCTGTAGATAGTCAGTCAGACTTGTTAGACTGGGGCTCCTCCTTCCTTTTTGGATCCCCCTGCCACTGTTTTTTTTTAATTTGTACTTATCAGAAACTTGTGTCTGCTTATTTTTCTTTTCTGTAAAATGTTTAAGAGGAAGCTGTAACACCCTTGACATTTGGAGAAGGAAGGCTGAAAAATCTTTGAAACTCCCTGAATCATCTTCCCTCTCTCACCACATTTTTAAGGATTTCTACAGCAAATGTTTTAAATGCAACTTCTGTGTCTAAAGGAAAATTCATGACTTCAGCTTTAAAGAATGTTTATTTATTTGAGCTTGAGATATAGAAGCAGTGAGATTACACACAGATGAGTTTTCCTCAAACGAGGGAAACAAAGCCATGCTGTCCCACATATTCTTCTAAAAGGCCAACATAAACTTTAACATGTGGCCTTTACAGTTTATATGTCTAAATATGAGTTGTAGAAGAATACTCTTTTTCCCCAAAATCTTTCAAGTGCTTTTTCATCCTTGAAAGAGGTAGAGGGATTAGCATTTACCACATATTTAGCAGCAGATGGACTTACCAAGGAAATCACTGCTGGGTTTAATTTGGGGTTAGAAAATACATATGTATAAGACTGAGCTTCATGCAACTTGTTTGATTTCTTAGGAACAACAGGATGGCTATCAGGCAGGTTACAGGCAATAATAAATACAACCTTAATGCTGAAAGAACACAAGGAGCTGGTGAAGGTTCAGGAAACTCCATTTGTAATAAATCATAATATTTCTTTAATTACATTGGAAGATCATTATGTTTCCATTGAAACAAATGATTAATTTCAGATACGGTTTTAGAAAAACAATCATTGCAAAAGACTATCAGAAGAAACACTCTTTATCAGAATGCAAATCAGAAACCCAAGGACTGAAAATAAAAGTTGTCTCTTTACAATCATTTTCCTGTTGAATGTCCTGAACATCCTCAGACAGTGAATTCCTTTTCCTCTTACAAGAAACACCAGAAATGATGGATTCAAGAACTTGAACTAAGATCTGAGCTAAGCCCAATAAATCATTCCTGGCCAAGTAACTAAGGCAGGTGAAGATAAATGTGTGACCTTATACCTACCTTTGACAGAAATTTCTAAAGCAGTAGACCTACTTTTGACCAGTAAAACCTCCATGGTGACAAGCAATCCAGTCTATCTAGGCAGTGAAGTACTTCCTTCTTCAAAGACTGAAAAGAGTGGTTCTCCCTTGCTCACCAAGTATACTCAAACAGCCCTAGCGAAGGCTGGCTGCTCTGGTGTAGTCCATGGTGGCTGTAGGGACTACACCAGAGGGAACCAAAGACTTGAAAGTTAAATGGTCTGAGGAACCAGAAATGGCCAGAGCAGAATCAGCCATCTCTGAATTAGGCAATATAATAGCCTGCTGAAAGGGCAAAGGCTGCTCGGAATTTTTTATTTCTGTTTGTGGCTGGAAGAAAGAAGAATAGAGGAACTGGTAGGTTGTTTCATGGTGAAGCTGAAAAACTGCCTGGATCCAAGGGAAGCCAGGCAGAAGTAGTCGGTAAAACAGGTAAATATTAAAAAAGCACATTTTTCCACAATAAAAAAGGAAAAGCACTTTAAACACTTACCCCAGTTCCAAAAGTAATTTAGCTCATCTTTTAGACAAGAAAAATTAGTTTTAATTTAGTTTTAACAACTTTTTCCCTGAAAAGTATAAAGTAGCACTCCTAGTAAAAAGAGACTAAAAGTCGCATGATAGTTAATAAAACATTTTTCCTAGCTTAAAAGAAACAGTTTACATACAATGGTAACTTTCTGTCAGAAAAATAAGAAACAGATGTTTTTCCCCCGAAAGAACCTATCTACACAGCAATGAAGAAACATCAGATGACCACTGACCCTTGAAAGCCTGCAAGAGCAGTGCTCTTCAACAGCAAAAACGTTCTGAAGGGTTTGGCACCCAAACTAGTCTTTTTCTTCAGCTCATCTTGGGTTGACTGACAGTTTGGGTGAGTGGAAAGTGCCCTTAAGCTTTGGAAGCTGGTCATCTGTTATAGCCTTAACAGGATAATACGCATACAGCTAAGGCTACTGCAGCAGTTATCAAATGACGGACAGCTGTTGAGCATTTCTTTCTTGACATGTTTTACAGCATTGTTTGGTCACAACACTTCTTTCATTTTTATTTCTAATATGAGCTAGATGTAACTTTATTTTTCTGTTTAGTCTGTCTTACAGTGGTTTAATTATTTTATACTTGTGTCCAATAATGTACACAGCTTCCGATGTATCAATAGAGGAAAAGGCATTTGACCTGTGCAGTACTCTATTTTCTAGGGTCATGAAAGCTAACTAATCTTGAATAAATTGTATACAGTCTACAAGAGAAAGACCTTTTGTAAACATGACTTAAGTTTTCTTAATGCGATGTACATTAAGAAATCCCTTATTATTGTTATCCCTTGAATTTTCTCTTTTTCATAATGTCATAAGTTCATAGAAGGTTACTAGGATAACAGCCTTAGAGCCCTTACAAGCATATCCATATTTATCCTGCATTGCTCCAACTGTTGGTGGTTAGTTGAGTAAAGTTCACAGAGTTAAAAGTCTATGGTAGTTAATATCAACTTCCTCTATCCAGGAGGGACATGGGCACCAGCACAGGAGTGAATTTGTGGTCACCCATCCATTTATTTAAGTTGCACTCATATTATCTGGATTTTTTTTTTTACTGCATATAAAAAGTTATGCTCCATATCGAACATGGTTTGTAAGTGAATAAGTACCCGAGGTCCAGCCGACTTACGCTGTAAAAAATAAGTACAGTTAAAAGATATACATACTTAAATTAAATAAAAATGTGTAGCTGCACTCTTCCATTTCTACCTGATGTTTTGTGCATTTATAATTTATGTGCTTCTCACTCTCTCTTTCACCTCATAAGTAAGGGTATCTCATCCAGGGACAAGGAAGTCATAACATCCCTGTATTCTTCCCTTATAAGGCCACTTATTGAGTACAACGCCCTCTTTGGAATGTACTTCGCAAAGTGCATGCAGGAGCTGCAGAGACCACAGAGGTTCCTCACCAGGAGAATCCAGGGCCTCAAACATCTACCCTACACAGATAGGCTAAAAGCCCTGTCCCTCCACTTAGTTTCATACAGACTTCTCAGAGGTGACCTCTGTATGGCATATAAGGCAATCTCAGACTCCGCCTTGATGGGACTGCTGCATATCAGCATAGGTTCATAGGTTCATAGGTTGGTACTAGGCTGTCGGCCCTAGGGCCTATACAAGCCTTGCCATAATAATTCCCTGGCTATTTCTTCCCACACTATTTACTTCCCTAAACCCCTGTCTAGCAGGGCAACTGACATGATCCCCAGGGTGAATTTCCTTTCTCCCATCCAATCATCAAGGTTCCTTTTGAAGAGGGCCAAAGAGGCACTCTGCTTGACATGTATGGGCAGTCTATTCCAGAGTCTGGGGAGTCTCTGGGTCAGGAAACTATCCCCCCAGCATGTTTTGTTTATTGTGATGACAAAGTCTGGATCCCTGGAGTGTGTGGCTCTGAGGGATTGGGATTTTTTTAAGTGTAGCATGTCCAGCAGCTCTGCGTTTGACATGGCTTTGTATGTTAAGCAGAGATTGCCTCGGAGTAGATGATATGTGACAGAGTATAGCTAGAGTTTTTTAAGGCGGTCAGCATAGGACATCTGCTTTAGGCTTGTGATTCTTTTAGTGAGGTATTTCTGCGGCCTTTCCAGTTATTGCAGATGTCTTGAGATGTACTTACCAAATGGGGAGTTGTATTCTATAATGGGTCTAATGAGGGATGAGTACAGTGGGACAATGACCTCCTTTTTTCTGGATGAAAAGCCCTTAGTGATAAGGTGTGCCACATAGAAGGATTTCCTGACTATTGTGGCGATGTGGTTACTGAAGGTGAGACCACTTTCCACCTGTGTCCCTAAGTCTCTTATCATACTTTTGGTGTTTAGTGTACTGCCACCTATGTGGTAATTCACGGGTACATGTTTTTTCCCAACGGGGATAACTATACATTTCTTGGCACTGAGTTTGAGCCCATGGCTCTGGCACCAAGCATCTGTTTCTGTATGGCCCTTTTGCAGATTATCCACATCATTTGGGGATTCACTAATGGCTTCCAGTTTGCAGTCATCTGCGAACTTTGTTAACCAGAGTCTCTTAGTGTTGGCCTGTACTTCAAAGAAGTAGATGCCAAACAAGAGAGGTCCCAGGACTGAACCCTGAGGTGCTCCACTTGTGTGGAGCTGGATTTGGAGTCAGCTACTTTTACAGTGTGGGTTCTGTCAGTAAGCCAATTGGCAACCCATCGAGTGATGTAGGGATTAATGCCCAGCTTAGTAAGTTTATCTATGATTCCAGAGTGGGGGATGGTGTCAAAGGCCTTGGCGAGGTCCAGATAGGCTGTGTGGACTGCCTTACCCTCGTCCATGGCCCTGGAGACTGATTAAAAGAAGCCAATCAGGTTCAGGAGACAAGAACGGCCCTTCACAAACCCAAACTGGGTGGGGTCCAGTGTTTGAAGGTTGCCAATGTCTTTGTTTATAAGTTCCATGATAATACATTCCATGGTCTTGCAGATCAGGCTGGTCAGACTGATGGGGCAGTAGTTCCCGGGACCCAAGGTGGATCCCCCCTAGTGGAGTGGGATAACTGTAGCTGAGCACCACTCAGAGGGCATAAAGCCCAAAGTGAGGGTATGATTAAACATGATACTTAGGTGAGGTGCATGTCAAGCTCCACTCAGGTAACACACATGCGTGACCTCAACCTGGTCTGTGACATCAATAGGACTTGTTGGTGGGACAGATTTGCGTCCCAGAGACTCCCCCATCTGTGGAATAGACTCCTTTTCCATATCAAGCAGAGTACCTCATTATCCCTTTTTAAGCATAACCTGGATAACTGGATGGGAAACAAAATATACACCCCTGGGATTCCACCTGTGTCCCTGCTGGACAGGGGCTTTGGATGATGACTTGTCTAAACATGGGCTAAACTCTTGGCTAGGCTTATAAGGGCATCATGGCCACTAGCCTAATAACTTCCTATAGTCCTATGATCCTATGATTATTACTCTCAACTGCACTTCAACAGAACTGCACATTATCTGGATGAGGTAAGCAAAAATGAAAGTACTGCATCCAGCTCATGACAGCACTTGTTCCTAGGTCCACGCTGCAAGG